>NC_141067.1:1180000-1370000 GCF_041138505.1 Cibotium barometz | reverse complement strand
AATAAAGTGTTAGAATAAAAATATTAGCTCCAAAAATCCTAAAAGAAATAAGAACATAAGAATAGTTCTATTAAGAGATAAGTATCCCCAAAAATAGAATTTCAACTTTAGGTGATAAGAGGTCATATTTAGAGTACTTTTACACATTTAGAGTCCATGCATACTAAAAATGTGAAAAAACAACGCGCTTCTAAAGATGGCGCGTTTGTGGCTATATACAGACGTTTTTGCCTATTCTGCCCGCGATGAGTTGTAGACTAGATGTCTTCCCGTTCTTTTGACTGGTTATATGACCATATTCTGAGTTTTTATCAGAGAGTTATGGCCGAAACAATTTGCTGTTTCTGTCAGGGTCTCTACACAGAGAAAATTGTGAGAAAGCAGCAAGTAGCCTCAAGGTAATCCTAGAGTTTGAGATGTATATATCCCTTCATTCTTATCTAATATCTTAGAAAAGAATCTTAGATTGCTATGGTCTTTTGGAGGAAGAGACCAAAACTCCATAACTTTTCTTTTAGAGAAAGAATAGTATCCCGTAGCCCTGTAAGAGAAGAAGGCTATTTTGCCATAGACCTTAGAAAGAGAGAAGAGTCACAGTATGAGTAAGAGGAGATAAAGCTTGGAGATTATTGGATGATTTCAATCAAAAGACAAGGTATTAGAAGACTCTATTCTCACATGTCAAGTTCTAAAGCTCTTGTTAACGAGCAAAGACAACGATAAACGACAAATTTCTATAAGGTATATACATATTTTGTTTTTCAATTATATATCATTCTTAGGGGTTGAGGTATGGCCCCGGCTTCTCTATTAATTGTTAATAGTGATCTATTTGATTGATTTACTATTTAAAGTTTATATTCTTTTAAATAATAGCATATACCTTAATAAAGGATGTCTTATCGCAATCTCAAGTTGAAATGCTAAAATCTTTGTGAAAAGGATTGTTTTCTTAAGAAGGTGACATGGATCCTAGTCCTATGGTTTAGTGAGTAAATGGATTGTTATCTTGGTTAAATTAAGGTACAGGTACAACTTCTCCCTGCCTTGACGCTACCCCGTTCTTGTGCTTATGTAGCCAGACGGCGGAGATGTTAGTAAGGCCCGGAGTTGGCCCATGGTATCCCTCATACCATTGGGAGAATGAGGTTTGCCGATTGAGGCGAGTGATTGTGATGCTGCCTAGTTCTGAGGGCCCAGGCTAGTGCGGTGAATTAGCCCACCCTAGTGCGCAGACATCCCTCTGAGGGGCGGGAGGATCAAGCGATGGAGCCTGAGAGGACGACAGGCCGGCTTGAGTCCTCGCCAGCCCGGGGCCGACGATGAGGTGTATGGTCCCGTAGGGTTTTGCCCAGCATGTAGAGGCTGGAAGGCCGAATTCTAGATCATCGACAGTATAAAGGAAAAGAATAAGAGAGCCATTTTGGCTTGTATGGAATTGATTCATGTATAAACTTTTTTTATAAATCTTGTCTTTGGCATTATCGTACTTCGAAAAAAGGCTGTTTTAATAAACCTTGTGAAAAGGACCTTAATTAAGGAACATGTTTATTTATGTCAAACAGTGTGGTAGGATTAATTAGAAAATAAATTGACACGTGAGTAGGGTGGAAAGTGGGAGGATGGAATGCCCTGACGGCACCATCCTACGGACAGGTGGACCCGACTAGTCGGGTAGCTTTCCAACATATTAAGTGAAAGCCCTACGTTAGATAAATAGGTTCTCGAGCAATTCTATTCTAGAAGACTAGGCCAGCGGCTGTGCCTTGCATGGATGAGGAAAAAAGCGTTGTCTCTAGGAATCAAGACTAGTAGTTGCCCAAATTATGATCAATTACCCTATGGGTGATTTGATTTTTAGAAGACCACGTTCCCCCTGCGGGATAGAACTAGGTCTTACCTATGAATCGTATCCTTGAATCTCTGTATGGTCAAGGTGTCGATGAGTAGGAAATTTTCTCTAAGATAAGACTTAGTGGACTATCTTAAGTGTTTTCCCTATTTTGGAAGAGGGAGAACCTTACAGGACAAGATAAGTACCAACCTAACTATCACCAATCGCCAACTCATTAACTTGATGTTAGTCTTAGTGCATAACATGCAAATAGAGGTGAGAAGTTCCAAAGTGGTTGACTAGGATAGAGGTGAGAAGTTTAAAAATTGGTTGATTAGGATAGAGTAGATACCATTAGAGGGGATGTACGGTGCTTTGAGCATGTGCCCCTCCACATTCAAGAAGAAATCATTTTGTATAAACGTTCTCTACACAATGTGCATGAGCCTTGTTCTTCCATTTCAGGGGACAAGATAAGTACCAACCTAACTATCACCAATCGCCAACTCATTAACTTGATGTTAGTCTTAGTGCATAACATGCAAATAGAGGTGAGAAGTTCCAAAGTGGTTGACTAGGATAGAGGTGAGAAGTTTAAAAATTGGTTGATTAGGATAGAGTAGATACCATTAGAGGGGATGTACGGTGCTTTGAGCATGTTGTTGAGTAAGCAATTTGTTACATATCCTTTTGATATAAAGGATCCTTAGGGACTAACCTCCAATTCAAGAGGGATTTAGGTCGTTTAATTGAGGCTATGACCACTTGGGGAGGATCAGCTAGGGGAAGCATTGGAGAGTTGTGAAAATGCCATGAGTACACCTAAAGATATCTTGCTAGCACCTTCTAACATCTAGAAGCTGGTTATGTCAAGGAATATATGGATGAAGGAGGTACATGGCAAGTTGATATATATATGTGTGTATGTGTGTATGAATATATATGTATATGTATATATATGTATATATGTATATATGTATATATATATATATATATATATACACGTACGTACGTACGTACATACATACATACATACATGTTTGCTTTTAGTATATTTTTTTGGAGGGGACTGAGTATAATTTAAAAAAATTCTATTATGTATAGAATTCATGTTTAGACTTTGAATTCATTCTCATTACTTTGTTGTATGTTTGTGAGATTGTTTTTTGAGAGCTTATGTGTTACTGAGCTAGTTTTTTGAGAGCTTTTCTTGCCGTGTAGAGCACTTCTTTTCACATTTTGGTGGGAGGCTTGGAGAGTGATCCTATTGTTAGAACTATACAGGGTTGTTATTATATTACTAAAGCTGATGATTTTGATGGAATATTATGTCCTCACTTTAGATTGAAAGTTTTTGAAATCAAACCATAAGATGATGGTGTAGAACATCTTATACCTATCCAATCAGCTAGACCCACTGGAGAGGAACCATGTTATATCTTTGATAAAGATATAACAACAGAATACCTTTTTATTCCAATAATAAGAGAGTCAAGCAACACTATAGCAAGCACCCCAAAAGAAGTTATTATTGACCTTACAATAGGAGATTCTCCCACAGGTACACCACTTCAGAAGAGTGTGGTCAAATACTTATTGTCTGAGGAATCTCATGCTGGTGTTCTTCGTAGATTATTATTAGCAAGCACACATATTGAGAAAGTAGAAGAGATTCCTCAAATCTATAATGGTAATGTGGCTTTTGAGTTGCCAAATGTACATGATCCTTCAGCCTCTCCAATGCAAGGAATGGAGCAAGTATATGATGGCCATTTGTTGGGTGAAACTTGCAAAGAGTCGTGAAGTTTCTTGGGGTTGTACGAAAGAGTTCTTGTGGAGGCTTATTTGAGTGCACTTATGTCTTGTGAAGAGGCACTTTTAAAATATAGACACATGAGATCGTGGTGGATGAACGGTAAAGTCATTGATGCAAACTTATCAGCCATGGATTGTTGGCTTAATTCGTGGCATACTAGATATCCCCATTGGAGGAAACATCGTATAGGGGTAAGTATTATTTTCTTGGTCCTTGTGAAAATAATAGCTTGTATTTTGAATCTACAATGTCAACTTAAGGATCTAGTTATAGAATGCAGTTGGATGACGTAATTAACCTAATTTCCTACTGTAGGATGTCGACGATGCTTGTGTGCTGCACGTGCCGGCCACTAATCTAGTAGAAACGAAGCATGCAAGTTGGTTAGCAAGAGAGGGTTTCAGGGGAACCATCTCTTTATATGATGCAGCTATTTCAGACCTCGCCACCAATGCCCTCTTGCAATCCATAAAGAAGCATGCATTCATGCAATTCAAATATTACGGAGCAGGCCCTACAATAACAAAGTTGATGAAGAAGGCCAAAACATCAAAAGCTCTAAGTCCGTCAAGTACTAATAAGCAGATTAGTGGGGAAAGCAGTGTGACTGGCACACCAATGCACGTGCAACCAAACTTTTTTGGTGATAACATTACTGTTAGCCGACGTCGAAAACCCACAGTTATAAATCTTGAGGAAGATAACTCATCACATCGTCCAGAGTATGTCATAGAAAACCAGCCACGTAAGAAACAAGGTAGGATATTAAGCTTTCCACCCCCTATTCCTTTAACTACAGGTGGTCAAAAAAATTGTAGAGGGAGAGACAAGTGAGATAGAGCTATAGAAAATTGTGGAGAGTGACATACACGATTCAATGTGGAATATACGTTGAACATCTCTACATTGCAAGGTAACTTGCCAAGGATGGTTAGGTGGCCAAGATGGCAAGTGCAAAAAGAGCATCAAGAATTGCGGGCAAGGTGTTCTAGCTCCTCATTTCTATGGTATGAGAGAATGGTCTGGGAGGCAAAGACGTCAGTTCATGTGGTTTTGTAATAATAGCGTGGATCATACTTGGAGAGTATGTAACACCATTTGTTAATCACCTGACCCCCGATTGTTTGGCTAGTGGGACGAGGTAAAAACCTGACTGTGGATGAGATTCAAGAATTAGAGGTTGGTGGGTTTGTGTTGCAAAAGGGACAATGTCAGGAAGCAAATGATGTGGACCAACGGCCAATAAGGTACAGAAGTGGCATATTAGATTCGGTCTTTGAGCATTTGGTCATTAAAGTTGGGCAGATGGAAGTTTTTGTAGTTGAGACTGAGGAATCACTAGTGCGCAATGAAAAATACCGGGCGACTATGGGAAAGAATCCATCATGCACATGTTCTGATTTTCAAATCAAGGTAGGTGTTGGGCGACCATATTGTGCATGCAAGCATCTTTACTTTGTATATTTGCGTATCTTTGGGTTAGATGCGAACCATAATATATTTATACATCAACCCACTCTAAAAAAGGAGGACCTAATGAGAATGTTTAGCAGTAGGAGAACAATGTGAAAAGGACCTAGTACTATTCATGACATTGTACTGTAGTTGTGAAAAGATCCTTCATATTGCGATAATAAAATGTCCAACTATTTACTTTTCATTTTTTTAAATGTTTTAGCATGGTTATATG
The DNA here is from genome assembly GCF_041138505.1 of Cibotium barometz. NCBI lineage: Eukaryota > Viridiplantae > Streptophyta > Polypodiopsida > Cyatheales > Cibotiaceae > Cibotium > Cibotium barometz. Next base: position 1,364,660 of record NC_141067.1, on the reverse strand, counting down.
TCAATGCCTTGAATATGTTCATTCCATTTATCTACTTTTAAAAAAAGAGTGGATAGACATGCATCTACTTTTCTAAATTTAGGAAAAAGCCATGCATGTAATTTTCTAAATTTAGGGAAAAGCCAAGCATCTACTTTTCTAAAAATACAATAAATAAGATGACCTAATGTAAACAAGTTTAAAGACAAAATAAAAAAAACAACAAACCTAACACATCCAAATCTCCAAAACCATATGTTTATTAGAGTGTGACCTCTTAATTAACATCGGTGATCCTAATAGCTTGGAGTGGATGAAACAGTGAAGCTAAGTCCTAGGCTTAGTTCCGATGCAGCGTCAAATATGTTCAAGTTAAGAGCTTACCTTAGACTTTGTCAAAACATTTATGTCGTTTGGTCTTGTCTTAGAGCCACAAATGCAACTTCCTGGTGTCTTAGCTTAATGCCAAATAGGGAAGTAACCAACTTCGTGTTAAGACTAGAATGAGTGGTCCAAGACTATTTTTAAGTTTTGTCTATTTATTTGTATATAAGACAATTTTGACATTAAGCAATTAAATACATAAGCTCTTGCAATCTTAAAGTTACTCATTTGTGAGTGTGAGCACGAAGCAGGTTTCTTAGAGTGGGCTTTGGAGCGGGTTTTATTCCACAACCAATCTCTCATATAGCCTTGTCTTCTCTCTCTTCTCCCCTCCTCCCTACTCCCACCTCAGCCTAGCCCCCCTCCTCCCATTGCAACCAACTTGATCTCCCTCTCTCTCTTTCCCTCTGTCTCTATCCCTCTCTCTCTCTCTCTCTCTCTCTCTCACTCCATGCCCTCCCTCCCTCTTCCTTTCTCTCTCTTTCCCCTCTCTCCACTTGTCTTATGCTCATTTCTTGCTTTCTCACACGACCTCCTCCCCCCTTCTCCCCATTTACAATCCAATGCAACCACCTCCTTCTCCCTCTCCCTCTCCCTCTCTGTCTCTATCCCTCTCTCTCCCTCACCCTCTCCCTCAAAAATCTATCTCCCTCTACACTCTCTCTCTCTCTCTCTCTCTCTCTCTCTCTCTCTCAATCTACACCCTCATGCATGCTCTCTCCACCTCTGTCTATCGTTCTCCCTCTCTCTTTCTCCACCTATCTTATGCTCATTTCTCTGCTTTCCTACTCTCCACCTATGTCTATCCTTCTTGCTCTCTCTTTCTCCACCTGTCTTATGCTCATTTGTTTGCTGCCCTACTCTCATGTCTCTTCTCCTCTACAATGCCTCTCTCGCCTACTCTCATGTCTCTTTCTTCCCTATCCCTCTCTCTTTACACACACACACACACACACTCTCTCTCTCTCCCCCTCTCCCTCTTCCTCTAGACTCTCTCTCTCTCTCTCTCTCTACCTCCTACACACAATCTCATGCATGATCTCTTCACCTCTATCTATCCTTCTCCCTCCCTCTCCCTCATTGCCACCATACACTCTCCCTTTGTTGTCTATCCCTCTCCCTCTCTCTGTCCATGCTGTCCCTCCCTCTATCCCTTCAAGTCTATTTCCCCCTTCTCATTCTTCCCTGTAATCTCTCTCTCTCTCTCTCTCTCTCTCTCTCTCTCTCTCTCCGCCTCTATCTTTTCAAATAGCAATGAACATGTCTCAACGCTATGGAACATGCCATCCACCTTATATGTTTCAAATACATGAGATCAAAAGGAACATAAGATATACAAATTAATTTGTTGTGATCTTTAAGAAGCTAATGTATATAGAATGACATTTACAATAGCCTCATCAGGCTCCACACATACAACACGTCTGACAACCTCATAAGGGGCCATTAGAGCAAAATCTCCTGCTCCTGAATATAGTTCAACAACTCTATTTCCTTCTTTTGAGAATGACTTTACGATGAATTCCCAAAACTCTCTTCCATGCTGACAGCCTCCTATAAGCAATCAATTCCAATAGCCATATTATGGCAAGATCATTCAATTCCAAAAATAAAATAAGTACAACATGATAATTCATACCTCGCCAATGGCGTCCATCTCTTGACCTCACCCAGTTAGCCTGGACACTATTATCGACAATAAAATCAATCATAGGTGGTGGAAGATGAATACTTACCACTACAATTGTGGTTACGCAAATGAGAGTATAAACCTTTAAAGTAGGTCACAAGTGTCAATAAATAGGAAATCAATGAAATGTAAATGCTCAAAGCACACCAAAAATTTGCAAGAGTTGACCTCACCAAAGTTTCATACTCGCCCTACTCTAGTCCTACACTGAACATTCAAGAGACTGACCATTATGTAGCTATGTACTTGATTTTGCCATGTACTTGTGATTTTGCCACCAGATCTGCAACTTGCACCATTGTTCCAATGAATGGAAGATCCTTCAACCAAATCTTCCAGGTTGTGGATTTGTCTTAGAATAATTTAAACAGGTCTCTACTTGGACGCCCGCTAGCCTTCATGTCAATGCTTGGCCTACTAGCCGCATCGCTGATGCTATTTTAATAGATTGCACGTTCTGTGATACTTTTTACTCTACAAAAGGTTTCTCTCTCTCTCTCTCTCTCTCTCTCTCTCTCCCCGCCCGATTCTTTCCCTCTCGTCTCTGCGATTCCTCTCAGACCCTCCCAAGCTCGCTTCGCCTAATTCTAATCTACGAGTAATTTGGGCATTCTCACCTTATAAGTTTTGATCGACTCACTAGCTGAACCTTGAAATGTGCATGAGATCCATATGCAATCTCTTTGCTAGCCTTGTCATCTCTCAAGCTTGCGTTATGCTCCAGATGTGTCGAATATGGAACGTTGTAAAGAATGGTAGGGAGGCAAATAATGCGCAAATAGGAGAATGCACAGGCTCCCACTTGGGTAGCTAAAAACAATAAAAAGAGTATTAATTAATAGCTTCATGCAAATAGCGTTATGCCCAATTTGCATATTTCCACTATGTATTCCACTTGGCTCTCTCTCTCTCTCTCTCTCTCTCTCTCTCTAAGGTGCATACTACATTTGCACCGTGTTGATGTAACAACCTTGTTCTTGATGTCACAATGCGCTCTCTCTCTCTCTCTCTCTCTCTCACACACACACACACACAGTAAAAAAAGTAGCATGTACAAAAGCAAGGACAACAATGTAAAAGACCATAACCATTACATTTAATTCAATTGCATCTTTGCATACAATAATGAAAAGATTACAAGAAGATAGAGACTTAGAGCAAAAAGGCAAGCATTCAAACAAGGGAAGCACTTAGGGTCTGGTCCAAGCATCACAAAGTTATAAGAGAGGTGTGCTAACAGGAATGGATTATCACCAAGCCCACCGTAAAACAAGTAGGTTGGTGGGAGAAACTGTTAGAAGAACTCCCATGTTTCACGTTCCCAATGTCATGGGCAACAACAAGACAATGCACCGTAAGCAGCATCCACAAACTATCATGGATGAGGATGGAAAGATAGTGCACCTAGTTTCATAGTGGTGCAAGCAGACCATGTAGTGTTGCCTGTTAATTGAATATAAGAGAATAATCAGGGCAACTAGAATATCTATATGTGTGGATTTGCTCTTTTTGGTTAGTTAGAGAACTCTCGTTTGTATGGACTTTTTCTTATGAATGGAATGTATTTTCCTTGGTGAACTTCATTGTGTACATGAATTTCTTTGAGCAAGTATGCTATCGTTTGTTTTTTTTCCTTTAATTTCAGTCCTCTCCTTAAAGTTAAAAATTTACTCTTTCTGGTTAGAGAGCTCTCGTTTGTATGGAGTTTTTCTTTACTAAGGAAAAATTCATTGTGTATATAAATTTTTTTAAGCAAGTATGGTATCGCTCGTTTTTTTCCTTTAATATCTCTCCTCTCCTTAAAGTTGTGAATTTGAATATGCATATAGAGAGGGAAATAGATAAATAGAGGAGCTTGGGAAGGTAGTGAAAGAGAAGGACACCTAGTTTAGTAGTGTTGGAAGTAGACCATGTAGTGTTGCCCGGTTAATTGATTAAAGGAGAGTAATCATGGCAAATAGAATATGTAAATGTGTGGATTTGCTCTTTTTGGTTAGTTAGAGAACTCCCGTTTGTATGGATTTTTTCTTAACTAAGGAATGTATTTTCCTCGGAAAACATAATTTATTGTGTACATGAATTTATTTGAGGAAGTATGGTATCGTTTATTTTTTTTCCTTCGATATCTCTCCTCTCCTTAAAGTAATGAATTAGGGAATTTGCATATAGAGAGGTCGAAAGAGATAGAATGAGATGTAGAGACAAAGCGAGAGATAGAGAGACTAAACCATAAGGAAGAGGGAGAGAGAGAGTGATACTAAGCATAAGGAAGAGGGAGAGATTGAAGGAGGGGGGATAATAAAGTGGGGGAGGGGTAGTTACAAGAAAGCAGGAGAGAGATTGGCGGGATCGATCCTTTTTCCCTCTCCCTCTCTCTCTCCCTCTCACGCTCTATCTACGTACATAAATATAGAGAGGGAGAGGGGGAGGGCATAGAGAGAGACGGAGAGGGAATGAGAGAGAGAGTGAGAGGGAATGGTAGAGGTGAAAACAACATGAGGGTGCGTGTTGAAGGACGAAGAAAAATAGAGAGAGGTAGAGAGAGAGTGTGTAGAGGGAGAGGGAGTAGAGGGAGTAGAGGGAGAGAGAGTGTGTAGAGGGAGAGTGAGAGAGGGAGAGTGAGAGAGGGAGGGAGGGCATGGAGAGATAGGGAGAGGGCTAGACAAGGGGAGAGAGCATACGGTGGCAATGAGAGAGAGAGAGAGAGAGGGATAGATAGAGGTGGAGAGAGCATAAGGGTGTGTGTTGAAGGAGAACGAGAAAGAAAGGGAGAGAGATAGCATGTGTAGAGGGAGAAAGTGAGGGAGGGAGGGAGAGGGATAGCCATAGGTGGAGAGAGCATGAGGGTGCGTGTTGAAGGAGGATGAGAAAGAGAGGGAGAGAGATAGAGTGTGTAGAGGGAGAAAGAGAGAGAGGGAGAGAGGGAGGGTGTGTTAACCCATTCCTAAACAAGAGCTACCACCATTATCTTACATCAAGGAGTCAAGGTAGATACACGAAAAGGTCATACATTTAAGGAGTCAAGGTAGATACACGAAAAGGTCATACATTTAAGATATGAAGCAATGGTGTCCAAATCTACAACTTGGGCAGGCGCTCGTAATGGTGTCCAAATCTACAACTTGGGCAGGCGCTCGTAATGGTTCTATAGAATACTTATGGTGATTTTTGCTACAAGAGTATGTGGTAGTAAGTTAGGATGAAGTCCTAAGTGATGTACTTCATGGATATATTATGAGAGGAGTCATTGTAATAGCATTAGGCCTCTTATGAGCCTAAAGTGCCCAGCCGATCACACAGTTTAAGTGAGTGTGAACACTTATGGCCATGTATATAAGTGAATTTCTCTCATAATACAAGGATTCTCTCCCATTGTGCAATAGAGTCTTGCTCTTGCTAATCCTCTTGTTAATCTTTCTCTCTAATGCATGCTAGTGAGTGTGTGTGAGTGATGTGAGGTGAGATGAGGGACGAACGAGTACACGTAGTGCAATGCGGTGGTGTGACAACGCTCGTGAGAGACGCGGTGAAATTACTTCTCAAGGAGTTGTAGAGCTTGGAGACCTTAAGGGTTACGAGCTGGAAAGATCCTCATGATAGTTGTGGTTCACCATGTAATCTCTTGTTGGATGTGTTCCAAGGGGGGTTAGGGTGAGTCATAATTTAGGGAGGGCATGAGGAGAGAGGGGGAGAGGGCTAGATAGGGGGAGAGAGAGTACGGTGGCAATGAGAGAGAGAGAGAGGGATAGACAGAGGTGGAGAGAGAGAGTACGGTGGCAATGAGAGAGAGAGGGAGAGGGAGAGGGATAGACATAGGTGGAGAGAGCATGAGGGTGCGTGTTGAAGGAGGAAGAGAAAGAGAGGGAGAGAGATAGAGTGTGTAGAGAGAGAGCGTGTTGGTTGCAATGGGTTGGAGGGAGAGAGAGAGAGAGAGCATGAGGGTGTGTGTTGAAGAAGGAAGAGAAAGAGAGGGAGATAGAGTGTGTAGAGGGGTTGCAGTGAGTTGGGGGGGTGAGAGAGAGAGAGAGAGAGAGAGAGAGCAGTTGGGCTGGGCTGGCAATAGGGGAGAAGAAAGAGAAGGCATGGGTATAGAGAGAGAGGAGTGGTTGTAAAAAAAATAGTTCCGAGAAACCCACTCCGTGTCCATCCCCATTTGTATATAAGCTAATTTTGACACTAAGCAATACACATTCATTTCCTTCTACAAGAATACTTGTGAGTTCTCCTTCTCTCCTCTTGCAATAGAATACTTGCTTAGTGTCAATTTTGACATTAAGCAATACACATTCATTTCCTAAGAGAATACTTGTGAGTTCTCCTTCTTCTCTACTCTTGTGAGCTCTCCTTCTTCTCTACTCTTATTTTGTTGGATTCTTGATGGTTTGCTTACTTGAATAGGTTTGAGTGTAAGCTTCTCCCTCTCATTAGCTTCTTCTCCACCCACCTCTTGCCAGTTGAGAGGGAACCACTGCTGTGAAGACCCTTCTCTTCTTGAGCGTTTTCTTCACCTCCTTAGCAAAGAAAGCATTCCGGTGTGACAAAGGAGTAAGGATACGATGGATGAGCTAGCAAGTGGGTAACATGGCAAAGCGCCTTATGGTAGGTTAGGTGGGCGAAACGATGTTAACCTGCAAAGTGGTTAACAGAGCATCTCTCTATCTTTGCCTTGTGCAAAAGGGGTCTTTCTCTTTAGTTAAATTTGCAGCAATGTGATGAGCTATGGTGGATCAAACACAAAAATCAACATGATTAGAAGGTGATTAGAAGATGATTAAGATGAGATTAGTGAATAATTAGAAGATGATTAAGATGAGATTAGTGAATAATTAATCTAATAGGATAATGTAGGCATGGATACTCATTAGGCCAATGCCTCAATTTATAGGTTTTACATCCACAAGATGCCAAGCATCTAATCCCACTGATTTCTCCTTGATTTGTGCCACCTCCCCTATATCTGGGGACACCTTTTCTTAGAATCTTTCCACACCCTTATATTCACTCATGTTACCCTTGATTCTCTCATCAGTAGATTCTTCTCACCTTTTCACTGCTACCCACTTAATTCCAAACTCTCTTTTATAATCTCTTGTTGCTAAGGGCTTGTTCTCGCACACACCCATTCACTTGCATATTTCAACACTTTCTACGCATAGAGCATAGAGTCTCCTCCTAGAGAAGAAGAGCACAACTCTCTCTCTCTTTGTCTCTCGTAATCTCTCTCTCATTCTCTCCCTCTCCCTCTCTCTCTTTGCTCTCAAATTTTTTGCACTTGCAAATGGCTTAGAGGGGGTAGGATGATAGTGGCATGGATGCGTTAGAGGAAGGGTAGTTAGAGGAAGGGTAGCAGGGCGGTTCTGCTGGCACGTGGACATAATATGGGAGAAAATCTTGGATGAAAAAAAAGGCTATGTTGCCCACATTAACAATCCGTCAGAAAAAAAACACTTAGGGGGCAGTTGGTCTAGGCGGTTTCTATGCCGATTTTATAATTAAAAAATATAAAAAATATTCGTTAAAATAAGGGCCACTTAAAATCTCAACCAATCTTTCTTAATCCTTGCCGTTTTTTTCGAGCCATATAAATAATAATAATCCATCCACGACCTCTCGACCTTTGGAGTCTGGATCTCCGACGATATAAGTCCATCTGCTGCTGATGATGATGGAGCAGCACGAGATAACCGCGGTGCTCTCCAATGCAGCCCAGCTGCACGCCAACCTCTGCGCTGCCATCGACAGGTCCCTCCAGGCGGACTTCAGATTGGATGCTGCTGGGCCAGAGGGCCGTCTCTTCAATGGGGCCTCGGAAGCCTGGAGTCTTGTGTCCATACGCGATGCCTTGGAAGTCCTTGAAGAGCAATTGCAATGCCTACAGGTAACCATCTCTCTGTATCTCACCGATGCTTATCTTTGAGATCTGGTCTCTGTGCCGTTTTTACTGCTTCATTATCCCCAGGGTTTGAAGATCATCAACACTGTGCCTCGTTACAGAGATCGTCATGGTTTTTAGCTTCTCTTTAAGAATGTTTCCTGCTTAATTATCTCATTTTCACATCCTGCAGTCCCTGGAATGTCAACAAAGAGCAGAAAAGACTGCTACCCTTGCAGAGCTAGAAGAGAGCCGTGGAATCCTCATCAGACGGTTGAAGCAGCATCATGGCAGAGAAACCGCCGTTGTTAAGGAAGCTTTCTCTTTTGCCGGTGAGCCATTGCAAGAGAAAGATGACTTGCCACAGCATCTACACACGATGTCTGAAAGCTTGTCTGATGCGGCTTTGAAACATAAGATCACGAACAGAGATGAAGCCTCCAACCAAGATATACACCCAGTTATGGATTTGTGCAGGGAAAAAATGCATAAGAAAGGGAGGGAAAGGATGCACGATATGCCTAGATCACTACTGGGTGGCTTAAAGTCTAGAGTTCTCACATTCCTGAGTGGAAGACTCACAAAATTCTCAGCTAAATTCTTGTTTGCTGTGGCTGGAGCTGCAGCAGTGTTTGCACTCTCCGATGCTGTGTATGGTAGGCATGCATGTGGAAGAAGTCATATCTCTACAGAGGCGGGACGAAGAAGAACATGTCCCAAAAATTGGACTGCTGTACGAAGTGGTGTACAAAAATGTGTGCTCGTGGAGCCTTTCAAGGAGGAAATTCACTCCCTGGATATGTTGTATGCATAGAAAAGGGAGGGAATGGATGTATAATGTGCATAGATCACCTTGCAACTTACTGCCTGGCTTAAAAGTCTAGAATTCTCATATTCCTGAGTGGAAGACGCACAAAATTTTCAGCTAAGTTCTTGTTCACTGTGGGTGGAGCTGCAGCAGTGTTGGCACTCTCCGATGCTGAGTATGGTAGGCATGTATGTGGAAGAAGTAATACCTCTGCAGAGGCCGGACAAAGATCATGCCCCAAAAATTGGACTGCTGTATGAAGTGATGTGCAAAGATGTGTTCTCATAGAGCCTTTCAAGGAGTAGATTCGCTCCCCGGATGTGCTGTATGCGCTAGGCTGAGGTTCGCAGCTCAGACTTAAAGGCCAAGATTCAGAGTTTGAACTTAAGGCTGAGATATACAGGGTAGGCTTGTGGGATAATGCAGGTGGAGTTGTACAAACTGTCTAGGGCTCTGATGCGGGTTGTAATTATTGCTTGATCAGCAAACTTCTTAACAACAGATTTACTCTAAATTTGTTGTGTTAACTCAAAGCCATTGAGGTTTTTCCCTAACTTTTCATAGCGTTTCTCATACACAAAGCTACTGATTTGAGAAGAAAAAAGGTTTACCCAAAAACAAAATGGCTTCATTCAAATATAGAGTACAGAGCCAAATATTTTTAACGTCAAGATGGGTCACATGGTCACTCTGTGAACTGCTCGTTTCATTAAACTATATTTTCAGCTGCCAATCTTATACAACATCCTCTAAATGAGGACACATCGGTCATAATCTAAAGTTCTAGAAGCAATCCATTTAATTCTCAAATTAATGATTTCCTGCAGGCCAGAGGGTGCTGCAGTAAGGAGAAGGGCATCTGTCGTTGCTAGCTCATCTCCTTAAGAAGAGGGCATCACTTTTCAAGGAATTACTTTTTATGACATTGCCCTATCATTGTCATTATCTTCAAGCATGCCAGCTACAAAGACCTCATGAGAAGGTACACATGCCCCATATTGCCACTTGCACATATCTACCACGGAGGCTAATCATTGTCATTATCAAGTGTACAATCGAGCACAGTCCTGCTACTTTCAGTTGTGAATTGCACATCATTTTACCTAGTCAATTGCACATTAGTTGCCCAGGCTAGGTAGACTTTCACTTGTTGATTGCACATTATTTACCTAGGTTAGGTGAGAAGCTGAATCTGTACAGTCAAGAGGCTATTGCAAAGCCCTTGTACATGTAGGCCAACTATGGATTATCCACAATGGTTTAAAATGTACTCAGGGAAGAAGACTTCACCAGTGTCCATGGACCCGACACAAGTTGCCCATGAGACTAGTGCAAGTTACGAAGTTTTTTTGTTCTTGGTGAGGTGATCAGGGATGCCACATCTTGACCTTGAAGCAATCATGTAGGATCAAGGTGTCTCAATAATTACATCGTGGTTTGTCAAGAGTGCACCTTCATCCTTGAATATGAATGTGAAGCTTTTTGATCACTAGCACCAACACTCTTCTTAATACTTGAAAACTAAACTAGCTTCCATGGGCTTTCCTATCTAAGATAGATCAAGATCCACTTTCATCTGGGTTAATATGAGGTCGTGAGATGCTCTCTCATCAAACCTGTATAGAGGGAGCTGATTTTGTAGCCGCCCCCAAGCTTGGCGTACTTTGCGACGATTCTTGAGCTGTCCCCAATCTCCTTGTAAGTAAATATCAGTAAGTTTGCATGAATATCCGGCTGGGGGCCTAGGAACTCTTTTCCCTGGTACTCGAGACAAAACCTAACCAAATTCCTAATTGGATCCTATCACTACAGTGGTTGGGTGGGTAGCTAACCCATGGGACTGGATGGGGCTAGGCTGGACTGATGGATCCCTAAATTGAGACTCAATTCTGTTATGGTACGATAGATGAAGTAAATCCCGGACAAAATTGTTCTATGGAAAAGAATCAACGGCTGTGCCTCTCAATGAGGAAAAAAGTGTTGGTCTCTATGATCCAAGTGCAATCTTTTCCCTGATCTGACAATGGGACTTACGGGTTCGGTGAGATCACTTCAGTTAGTTAAGGCTTTTGACTACGTTAGAGAAAAATTATCCTGGAGGAATCGCTCGTGCTTTCCGAGCAAGGGAAGTTTTCTGGGTTCGATTTTGGAAGAACCGATAGATTACTCTCTCGTCTGGATATCCATGGGTGAGGCCCGTGTTGAGGGACCCTGCCCCACGCTTGAAGTGCTACTTCCACTGTTAGTACCCCTGAATTCGTTGTGCGGAGAGGACAGGGATCTTTCAGCTGGTATTAGAGCAATTTGGCTAATGTGGATCAACCCAGAAGCCAAAAATGTCAAAAATTTATGAAGTAGCAGTAAAAGGTTGTAATTGTGTGATAAAATTCATACAAATTATTATTCAGACTAAAATTCATAAATTGGTAATTGGGACTTCAGATGGAAGTACCATAATTATATGGAATCCCTGACTTGCTTGAGGCCTAGACATGATGGTATTTACCTTATAATTCCAAGGACCGTGACTACCCGTATATACTGAGGGTACAACTACAGCTCTTTACTGGCAGTATAAATGAGTAAATCTAAGACTTGAAATTATAAGCAAAAATGCTGTCTAGATGATGAATTCGAATGTGGTTGATATGATTTTTAAATTCTGGTTGAGAACTGATGAGTTGATTTGGATTCTGATTGAAAAATGATGATTCCTGAGTTTTGGTTGAAAAACGATAAGCTGAGCAAAACCACAATGAGGGTGAATGGGACGAGTCCTTGTGATGATGTTTGTGACTGGAATAACGATATAATGACTTCAGTAAACCACTATGAGTTTAGTGGATTATGCTGACATATTGCTACTGTTAACACTTGACCCACTGGATCAAGTTAAGGAATGTTAAATTAAAAATCTGTATAATTAAAAATTTCCATGGAGGACTGTTCAGATCAAAATTTCGGTCTAATGGACCATTATTGTGATAAGGATTTGAATGATATGATCTGAGTGAATTGGTATCTGATGATGATGAGTTCTATATAAGGGATCTTTTATCCCAGGATTCTATTGGGTTCACTAGACTATAAGAAACCCCCCAGAATCAATTGGATCTTAAGGGAAAGAGTTGTCCTCTAATTTTGCGAGATGAGGATTTTTTTAAGTGGGGTAGGATGTAAGATTCCTCCCTCCAGCTTTTGAGGTGTGCAGGTGTAAGAACCTCCCCTTCTGATCTTATAATTTTTCCCCTCTCTGAAGTAAAAGAAAGATCCTATTTTATCATGTTTTGGCCTGGAGAGAGAAAATGTCTAGAGGGAGGTAATTCAAAATTGAGATATTTTTGGATATAAAAATCCTCCTAGTGTCTAAAATGGTTTCCCCTAAAACAGAAATTCAAAAAGAACTTTCCAATGTGCAATTGGAATTAATTAAAAATAGGTTTAAAGGACCTTCGCCTAAGGGTCTAGATTTTCAGACATTTTTGGATTATGGTGGTCCAATTAAGGTTCCTATGGACCAATAAGATTAATCCAAATGTAGGGAGGAGATAAATTAAAGAATAAAAGAAAATTTTCCAAAAATGAGTAAATGCTCACATAAGATGAAGAGTTAACTAAGGACAAGGTTTATTAGTTAAAAAAGAAGAGATATTTAGAGGAAATGATGCATTTTTGACACCTCAGTGTGGGGATCTCCCCTCACGAAGGAGGCACCTATTTCACATGTGTGGAGGAGTTTTAAACTAAAAAATAATGAGATATTTTCATCTCTCCTCTCTCGTGTTTCAACTAGATCCAAAAAGTAAGCTAAACTGATCTAAAAATATTCAAAAATTGACCAAACTAATTTGGAAAATTCTAGAATCAGTTTGCTTGGTTAGAGGCTCACTTTTCCCTATAAATAGAAGTCTCCCCCTTTGTAAAAGATTAATAGTGTTTATGCTTTGTTACTCTACTCCTAACCAGAGCCAATTACATTGATTTTTCTTGATAATTCAATTATTTTTGGCTTAATCCTCTCCAAAGTAATTGGTGGCCACTCTTACTTCAAACAAGAGTAGAACCCTCAATCCCTCAAGCTAAAGGAAAGCTTACAACTCTATGTAAGCTAAATTCTTCTTACTTTTAATTTTAAATCTATGGTTTTCTTTATTTTCTTGTTTGTTTTAGTTGATTAAAGTGAATTCTGCTGCTATGCCTTGATGAAAAGGCCATCCCCTTCTCTTCCTTACAATTCAGCCCTTCTTTATCCTAGAATGTTTAACAAAAAGATTAATTAAAATTTTTCTTATTATTTACTCTCTTGAAAATTGAAAATTGTGTAGATTAGAGTTCTTTACATCTAATTGGGGTTAATTTAAATAGAAAATAGAATGTTAAAAATGAGAAATGGTCAGCCAAACAAAGGAGGTTATGGTAAAATTTTCTAGAATTTTGTGGGAAAGAAAGTTCATTTTTATATTATTCCAAAAGAGTAATTGCCAGCATTTGTGCATTCTAAAAGAAATATTCTAATTTAGTCCATGTACATATTCACCTATGAATATGCATGGATATCACTGATATTAATTATTAAAATTAATTTCTATGCATAGAAAGGTGCATAATGGAAATTTTTATTATAAAAGTGTTGTTTTCATTGAATTTAATTTCTATGCATAGAAAGATGCATGCTGGAAATTTTTATTATAAAAGTGTTGTTTTCATTATCGTTAATTAATATGCATAGAAAGATGCATAATGGAAATTTTTATTATAAAAGTGTTGTTTTCATTGAGTTTAATTTCTATGCATAGTAAGATGCATAATGGAAATTTTTATTATAAAAGTGTTGTTTTTCGTTGAATTTAATTTCTATGCATAGAAAGATGCATAATGGAAATTTTTTTATTATAAAAGTGTTGTTTTCGTTGAATTTAATTTCTATGCATAGAAAGATGCATAATGGAAATTTTTATTATGAAAGTGTTGTTTTCGTTGAATTTAATTTCTATGCATAGAAAGATGCATAATGGAAATTTTCATTATAAAAGTGTTGTTTTCGTTGAATTTAATTTCTATGCATAGAAAGATGCATAATGAAAATTTTTATTATAAAAGTGTTATTTTCATTGAATTTAATTTCTATGCATAGAAAGATGCATAAGGTAATATTTTATTATAAAAGTGTTGTTTTCATTAAATTTAATTTTATGCATAGAAAGATGCATAAAGGATTTATTTTTATTTCAAAAGTGTTATTCTCATTAAAATTGATTTTATGCATAGAAAGATGCATAAAGGATTTACTTTTATTTCAAAAGTGTTATTCTCATTAAAATAGATTTTATGTATAGAAAGATGCATAAAGGATTTATTTTTATCTCAAAAGTGTTATTCTCATTAAAGTTGATTTTTATGTATAAATAGATGCATAAAAGGATTTTTATAAAAGTGTTATTCCCACTAAAGTTGATTTTTATGCATAAATAGATGCATAAAAGGATTTTTATAATATTATTATTTTCACTGAAGTTGATTTTTATGCATAAATAGATGCGTAAAGAATCTTTATATCAAAATTAGAATTCTCTTAAATTCTAAGTTTAAATTCTACGAAAAGATGTAATGAGATGTGATGAGAATCAGATAGGTGTGAATGAATGGATGGATGGATGTGATGTGAATAGAGGTGATGAGATGTGATGAGAATCAGATAGGTGTGAATGAATGGATGAATGGATGTGATGTGAATAGAGGTGATAAGATGTGAGGTGAATAGAGGTGATAAGATGTGAGGTGAATAGATGTAATGAGATGTGATGAGAATCAGATAGGTGTGAATGAATGGATGGATGGATGTGATGTGAATAGAGGTGATGAGATGTGAGGTGAATAGATGTAATGAGATATGATGTGAATCAGATAGATGTGAATGAATGGATGAGATGTGATGTCATGTGAATGAATGAATGGATGAGATGTGATGTCATGTAAATCAGGATGTAAATGAATGATATGGGATATGAGTGGATGATATGTGATGAAAATGGATGTGAATGTATAAGTGAAGAATGGATGTGGTTATGTATGTGAAGAACGGATGTGAATGTATATGTGAAGAATGGATGCGAATGTGTATGTGAAAGAATGGATGTGGTTATGTATGTGAAGAATGGATGTGTATATACGAGAAGAATGGATGTGGATGTATGTGAAAGAATGGATGTGGATGTGTATGTGAAAGAATGTGATGTGGATGTGTATGTGAAAGAATGTGATATGATGTGACATGAATATATGTGGATGTGAAGTGATAGATATGAATGTATGAATAGATATGGGTAATCGTACTTGTGAACGATTAGATAGATGTGGATGAATGAGATGAGATGTATATGAATGAGATATGACGTGGAAAGATGTGATGTGATGGGATGGTGATGAGAATGAATGTGATGGATATGAGTGAATGTGATGTGAATAAGGATGTGAATAAATTAGATGTGATGTCATGTGAATCAGGATAGATGTGAATGATTGAGATGTGAGGTAAAATGGATGTGATGTGATGTGATTTGGATCGGGGTAGTTATGAATAGATGAGAAGTGAATGAATGTGATGTGATGAGATGTCGAGATGGGTAGATGCGAGTGGATGAGATCTGATGAGGATAAATGAGGAAAGATGTGATGAGATGAAAATGATGTGATCGGATGAGAATCGGAATTCTTATGAAATGGATGTGATTTAAATAATGTGGATGTGGAACAATGTGGAAAGACGAGAGTTCATTTTAGAAACTATATTTATGACCTGTTTTTAAATGACTGTTTTATGTCAAGAATGACGGGGAAGCATTTTGACCGTCTTGTGAATGAGGTCGTGGAGACCTAATCTGTTAAGTTGCAACAGCTGACGGAGAGTCAATGGAGGATGTCTCGCGTAGCAAGGTCGGCTGAGGTCTTGACCAGCCTCGGTTCGATTAAAATGGTGAGCTTCCAGTACGCTGGATGAGGGAACAAGGAAACGGCCTATGAGTGAAGCGCTAGGTCACCTACTGTGCGAAGGATTTTAGAGGGTGCTTACCATACGGTGCTCGGGCTCTGGGTTGCCGAAGATACCCACATGTGCATCGTGGAAGATATTGGAACAAGGAGTACGAGTTGTTTTTGAAATTCGGGCATGGATCTGGTTGATTGACCTTGCTAGTCCTCGATGGAGGAGTCCATGGTTCTTTTATATGGATCTGTTGGTTGATCTTGCTGATCTTCAACGGAGATTCTATTTTGATATGTGAATATATTGCCGAGTGCTATGAGCTAGGAACCATCGAAAAGGTCCCTGAGTGGTGAGCGTTCTGGTTGCCAATGATGCCATAGGTACACCGATGAAGGAATGATTGGAAATAAGGATTCAACCGGAGATTTTGGAGGATTATGATTAGTGACACTATGATTTCATTAAATAATTGTTTTAAAGATAGCTAAATCTGTGAAAAAGGTAATTTCATATTGGGTGTGTAAGTGGTGTGACTAGCTTTAAGTTTGCATGAATATCCGGCTACCCGAGACAAAAACCTAACCAAATTCCTAATTGGATCCCATCGCTACAGTGAGCTAACCCATGGGACTCAGCTGGACTGATGGATCCCTAAATTGAGACTCAATTCTGTTATGGTACGATAGATGAAGTAAATCTCGGACAAAAATTGTTCTATGGAAAAGAATCAACGGCTGTTGCTCTCAATGAGGAAAAAAGCCTTGGTCTCCAAGTGCAATCTTTTCCCTGATCTGACAATGGGACTTACGGGTTCGGTGAGATCACTTCAGTTAGTTAAGGCTTTTGACTACGTTAGAGAAAAATTATCCTGGAGGAATCGCTCGTGCTTTTCGAGCAAGGGAAGTTTTTTGGATTCAGTTTTGGAAGAACCGATGGATTAGTCTCTCGTCCAGATATCCGTGGTGGTGGGTGAGGCCCCGAGTGAGGGACCCTTCACGCTTGAAGTGCTACTTTCGCTGTTAGTACCCCTGAATTTGTTGCGCGGAGGGGACAGGGATCTTTGAGCTCGTATCAGAGCAATTTGGCTAATGTGGATCAACCGAGAAGCCAAAAATATC
The DNA here is from genome assembly GCF_041138505.1 of Cibotium barometz. Classification (NCBI taxonomy): domain Eukaryota; kingdom Viridiplantae; phylum Streptophyta; class Polypodiopsida; order Cyatheales; family Cibotiaceae; genus Cibotium; species Cibotium barometz. The sequence continues at coordinate 1,347,827 of NC_141067.1, read as the reverse complement.
AAAAATTTATGAAGTAGCAGTAAAAGGTTGTAATTGTGTGATAAAATTCATACAAATTGTTATTCAGACTAAAATTCATAAATTAGTAATTGGGACTTCAGATGGAAGTATCGTAATTATATGGAATCCTTGACTTGCTGAGGCCTAGACATGATGGTATTTACCTTATAATTCAAGGATCGTGACTACCAGTATATACGGAAGATATAACTGCAGCTCTTTACTGGCAGTATATACGAGTAAATCTAAGACTTGAAATTATAAGCAAAAATGCTATCCAGATGATGAATTCGAAAGTGGTTGATATGATTTTTAAATTCTGGTTGAGAACTGATGAGCTGATTTGGATTCTGATTGAAAAATGATGATTCCTGAGTTTTGGTTGAAAAAAAATGATAAGCTGAGCAAAACCACAATGAGGGTGAATGGGACGAGTCCCTGTGATGATGTTTGTGACTGGAATAACGATATAATGACTTCAGCAAATCACTATGAGTTTAGTGGATTATGCTGACAGATTGCTACTGTTAACACTTGACCCAGTGGATCAAGTTAAGGGATGTTAAATTAAAAATCTGTATAATTAAAAATTCCCATGGAGGACTGTTCAGATGGAAATTTTGGTCTAATGGACCATTATTGTGATAAGGATTTGAATGATATGATCTGAGTGAATTGGTATCTGATGATAATGAGTTCTATATAAGGGATCTTTTATCCCAGGATTTTATTGGGTTCACTAGACTATAAGAAACCCCCACAGAATCAATTGGATCTCAAGGGAAAGAGTTGTCCTCTAATTTTGCGAGATGAGGACATCTCACATTTTTTAAGTGGGGTAGGATCTTATAATTATTCCCCTCTCTGAAGTAAAAGAATGATCCTATTTTACCCTGTTTTGGTCTGGAGAGAGAAAATGTCTAGAGGGAGGTAATTCAAAATTGAGATATTTTTGGATATAAAAATCCTCCTAATGTCTAAAATGGTTTCCCCTGAAATAGAAATTCAAAAAGAACTTTCCAATGTGCAATTGGAATTAATCAAAAATAGGTATAAAGGACCTTAGCCTAAGGGTCCAGGATTATGGTCCAATTAAGGTTTCCCCTCAAATAGAAATTCAAAAAGAACTTTCCAATGTGCAATTGGAATTAATCAAAAATAGGTATAAAGGACCTTAGCCTAAGGGTCCAGGATTATGGTCCAATTAAGGTTCCTATGGACCAATAAGATTAATCCAAATGTAGGGAGGAGATAAATTCAAGAATAAAAGAAAATCCCCCCAAAAATGAGTAAATGCTCACATAAGATGAAGAGTTGACTAAGGACAAGGTTTAATAGTTAAAAAAGAAGAGATATTTAGAGGAAGTGATGCATTTTTGACACCTCAGTGTGGGGATCTCCCCTCATGAAGGAGGCACCTATTTCACATGTGTGGAGGAGTTTTAAACTAAAAAATAATGAGATATTTTCATCTCTCCTCTCTTCTATTTCAACTAGATCCAAAAAGTAAGCTAAATTGACCTAAAAATAGTCAAAAATTGACCAAAGTAATTTGGAAAATTCTAGAATCAGTTTGCTTGGTTAGAGGCTCACTTTTTTCTATAAATCGAAGTGTCCCCCTTTGTAAAAGGTTAATAGTGTTTATGCACTGTTACTCTACTCCTAACCAGAGCCAATTACATTGAATTTTCTTGATAATTCAATTGTTTTTGGCTTAATCCTCTCCAAAGTAATTGGTGGCCACTCTTGCTTCAAACAAGAGTAGAACCCTCAATCCCTCAAGCCAAAGGAAAGCTTACAACCCTATGTAAGCTAAATTCTTCTTACTTTTAATTTTAAATCTATGGTTTTCTTGATTTTCTTTTTTGTTTTAGTTGATTAAAGTGAATTTTGATGCTATGCCTTGATGAAAAGGCCATCCCCTTCTCTTCCTTACAATTCAGCCCTTCTTTATCCTAGAATGTTTAATAAAAGGATTAATAAAAAATTTCTTATTATTTACTCTCTTGGAAATTAAAAATTAAGTAGATTAGAGTCCTTTACATCTAATTGGGGTTAATTTAAATAGAAAATAGAATGTTAAAAATGAGAAATGGTCAGCCATACAAAGGAGGTTATGGTGAATTTTTCTAGAATTTTATGGAAAAGAAAGTTCATTTTTATATTATTCCAAAAGAGTAATTCCTAGTGTTTGTGCATTCTAAAAGAAATATTCTAATTTACTCCATGTACATATTCACCTATGAAAATGCATGGATATCAGTGATATTAATTATTAAAATTAATTTCTATGCATAGAAAGATGCATAATGGAAATTTTTATTATAAAAGTGTTATTTTCATTGAATTTAATTTCTATGCATAGACAGATGCATAATGGAAATTTTTCTTATAAAAGTTGTTTTCGTTGAATTTAATTTCTATGCATAGAAAGATGCATAATGGAAATTTTCATTATAAAAGTGTTGTTTTCATTGAATTTAATTTCTATGCATAGAAAGATGCATAATGGAAATTTTCATTTTCGGGGTAGTTATGAATAGATGAGATGTGAATGAATGTGATGTGATGAGATGTGGAGATGGGTAGATGCGAGTGGATGAGATCTGATGAGGATAAATGAGGAAAGATGTGATGAGATGAAAATGATGTGATCGGCTGAGAATCGGAACTCTTATGAAATGGATGTGATTTAAATAATGTGGATGTGGAACAATGTGGAAAGACGAGAGTTCATTTTAGAAACTGTATTTATGACCTGTTTTTAAATGACTGTTTTATGTCAAGAATGATGGGAAAGCATTTTGACCGTCTTGTGAATGAGGTCATGGAGACCTAATCTGTTAAGTTGCAACAGCTGAGTCAATGGAGGACGTCTCGTGTAGTAAGGTCCGTGTAGTAAGGTCGGCCGAGGTCTTGACCAGCCTCGGTTCGATAAAAATGGTGAGCTTCCAGTACGCTGGATGAGGGACCAAGGAAGCGGCCTATGAGTGAAGCGCTAGGTCACCTGCTGTGCGAAGGATCCTAGAGGGTGCTGACCATACGGTGCTCGGGCTCTGGGTCGCCGAAGATACCCACATGTGCATCGTGGAAGATATTGGAACAAGGAGTAAGAGTTGTTTTTTGAATTCGGGCGTGGATCTGGTTGATTGACCTTGCTAATCCTCAACGGAGGAGTCCATGGTTCTTTTATATGGATCTATTGGTTGATCTTGCTGATCTTCAACGGAGATTCCATTTTGATATGTGAATATATTGCCGAGTACTATGAGCTAGGAACCATCGAAAAGGCCCCTGAGTGGACAAGTGGTGAGCGTTCTGGTTGCCAATGATGCCATAGGTACACTGATAAAGGAATGATTGGAAATAAGGATTCAACCGGAGATTTTGGAGGATTATGATTAGTGACACTATGAATTCATTAAATGATTGTTTTAAAGATAGCTGGATCTGTGAAAAAGGTAATTTCATATTGGGTGTGTAAGTGGTGTGACTAGTTTTAAGTTTGCATGAATATCCGGCTAGGGGGCCTAGGAACTCTTTTCCCTAGTACTCGAGATAAAACCTAACCAAATTCCTAATTGGATCCCATCACTACAAAGGCTGCGTGGTTAGCTAACCCATGGGACTGAGGTTGGACTGATGGATCCCTAAATTGAGACTCAATTTTGTTATGGTACAATCGATGAAGTAAATCCCGGACAAAAATTGTTCTATGGAAAAGAATCAACGGCTATGCCTCTCAATGAGCAAAAAAGCGTTGGTCTCTATGATCCAAGTGCAATCTTTTCCTTGATCTGACAATGGGACTTACGGGTTCGGTGTACGGGTTCGGTGAGATCACTTCAGTTAGTTTAGGCTTTTGACTACGTTAGAGAAAAATTATCCTGGAGGAATCGCTCGTGCTTTCCGAGCAAGGGAAGTTTTCTGGGTTCGGTTTTGGAAGAACCGATGGATTAGTCTCTCGTCCGGATATCCGTGGACGAGGCCCCGAGTGAGGGCCCCTCCGTGCTTGAAGTACTACTTTCGCTGTTAGTACCCCTGAATTCGTTGCGCGGAGGGGGGACAGGGATCTTTGAGCTCGTATCAGAGCAATTTGGCTAATGTGGATCAACCGAGAAGCCAAAAATGTTAAAAATTTATGAAGTAGCACTAAAAGGTTGTAATTGTGTGATAAAATTCATACAAATTGTTATTCAGACTAAAATTCATAAATTGGTAATTGGGACTTCAGATGGAAGTATCGTAATTATATGGAATCCCTGACTTGCTTGAGGCCTAGACATGATGGTATTTACCTTATAATTCCAAGGACCGTGACTACCCGTATATACGGAGGGTATAACTGCAGCTCTTTACTGGCAGTATATACGAGTAAATCTAAGACTTGAAATTATAAGCAAAAATGCTATCCAGATGATGAATTCGAATGTGGTTGAGATGATTTTTAAATTCTGGTTGAGAACTGATGAGTTGATTTGGATTCTGATTGAAAAATGATGATTCCTGAGTTTTGGTTGAAAAAAAATGATAAGCTGAGCAAAACCACAATGAGGGTGAATGGGACGAGTCTCTGTGATGATGTTTGTGACTGGAATAACGATATAATGACTTCAGCAAATCACTATGAGTTTAGTGGATTATGCTGACAGATTGCTACTGTTAACACCTGACCCAGTGGATCAAGTTAAGGGATGTCAAATTAAAAATCTGTATATTTAAAAATTCCCATGGAGGACTGTTTAGATGGAAATTTCAGTCTAATGGACCATTATTGTGAGATAAGGATTTGAATGATATGTTCTGAGTGAATTGGTATCTGATGATGATGAGTTCTATATAAGGGATCTTTTATCCCAGGATTCTATTGGGCTCACTAGACTATAAGAAACCCCCCAGAATTAATTGGATCTTAAGGGAAAGAGTTGTCCTCTAATTTTGCGAGATGAGGATTTTTTAAGTGGGGTAGGATGTAAGATTCCTCCTTCCAGCTTTTGAGGTGTGCAGGTGTAAGAACCTCCCCTGCTGATCTTATAATTATCCCCCTCTCTGAAGTAAAAGAAAGATCCTGTTTTATCCTGTTTTGGCCTAGAGAGAGAAAATGTCTAGAGGGAGGTAATTCAAAATTGAGATATTTTTGGATATAAAAATCCTCCTAGTGTCTAAAATGGTTTCCCCTAAGACAGAAATTCAAAAAGAACTTTCCAATGTGCAATTGGAATTAATTAAAAAAAGGTTTAAAGGACCTTCGCCTAAGGGTCTAGATTTTCAGACATTTTTGGATTATGGTCCAATTAAGGTTCCTATGGACCAATAAGATTAATCCAAATGTAGGGAGGAGATAAATTAAAGAATAAAATAAAATCCCCCAAAAATGAGTAAATGCTCACATAAGATGAAGAGTTGACTAAGGACTTTTTTTAATTAGTTAAAAAAGAAGAGATATTTAGAGAAAATGATGCATTTTTGACACCTCAGTGTGGGGATCTCCCCTCATGAAGGAGGCACCTATTTCACATGTGTGGAGGAGTTTTAAACTAAAAAATAATGAGATATTTTCATCTCTCCTCTCTCCTGTTTCAACTAGATCCAAAAAGTAAGCTAAACTGACCTAAAAATGGTCAAAAATTGACCAAAATAATATGGAAAATTCTAGAATCAGTTTTCTTGGTTAGAGGCTCACTTTTTCCTATAAATAGAAGCCTCCCCCTTTGTAAAAGGTTAATAGTGTTTATGCACTGTTACTCTACTCCTATTTTCTTGATAATTCAATTGTTTTTGGCTTAATCCTCTCCAAAGTAATTATATCCATGAAGTACATCACTTGGGACTTCATCTTTCATGCTACCACACACTCTTAAAGCAGGAAACACCTTAAGTATTCCATCAGACCATTACAGGCGCCTGTCCAAGTTGTAGCTTTGGACACCATTGCTTCATATCTTGAATGTATGACCCTTTGGCGTATCTGCCCTGATTCCTTGATGTAAGATAATGGTGGTAACTCTTGTTAACCCTAGGAATGGGTTAACAACCATTGTTTATGTAGGATGGTCAGGTTAAGTACCTTGCAGATGTACTTCATGTTCCAAACATTACAAAGAATCTGGTTTCTGTGGCCGGATGATTGAGCAGGGTTTGCAGGTCTAGTTCAACCACCCTGATGGTTGTTAGGTATAAGACTTAAAAGATAAGTGCAGGTTGTGCTTCAAACAAGAGTAGAACCCTCAATCCCTCAAGCCAAAGGAAAGCTTGCAACTCTATGTAAGCTAAATTCTTCTTACTTTTAATTTTAAATCTATGGTTTTCTTGATTTTCTTGTTTGTTTTAGTTCATAAAAGTAAATTCTGATGCTATGCCTTGATGAAAAGGCCATCCCCTTCTCTTCCTTATAATTCAGCTCTTCTTTATCCTAGAATATTTAACAAAAAGATTAATTAAACTTTTCTTATTATTTACTCTCTTGGAAATTAAAAATTATGTAGATTAGAGTCCTTTACATCTAATTGGGGTTAATTTAAATAAAAAATAGAATGTTAAAAATGAGAAATGGTCAGCCATACAAAGGAGGTTATGGTTGGTAAAATTTTCTAGAATTTTGTGGAAAAGAAAGTTCATTTTTATATTATTCCAAAAGAGTAATTCCCACCGTTTGTGCATTCTAAAAGAAATATTCTAATTTACTCCATGTACATATTCACCTATGAATGTTCATGCAACTCATGCAACTAAAAATAGGGTAGAGGAGTCTCTAAATAAGGTACAAGTCGTGATCAAGTGATTATGTAAGTTTGGTTCATGTCTAATCATAATTAGTGTCTTCTTGTGTTAATCTCAAAGCAATTTTCTGCATATACCAGTTTTTGTCCCTCATATTAATGATGTTTTGTACAATTTTTGATCCACCTTGAGTATGGTTTGATCAAACTTCATAGTTGAATTATCATATCCAACAATTGTGATAAGGATTTGAATGATATGATCTGAGTGAATTGGTATTTGATGATGAGTTCTATATAAGGGATCTTTTATCCCAGGATTCTGTTGGGTTCACTAGACTATAAGGAACCCCAGAATCAGTTGGATCTTAAGGGAAAGAGGTGTCCTCTAATTTTGCGAGATGAGGACATCTCGCGTTTTTTAAGTGGGATAGGACGTAAGATTCCTCCCTCCAGCTTTTGAGGTGTGCAGGTGTAAGAACCTCCCCTTCTGATCTTATAATTATTCCCCTCTCTGAAATAAAAGAAAGATCCTGTTTTACCCTGTTTTGGCCTGGAGAGAGAAAATATCTAGAGGGAGGTAATTCAAAATTGAGATATTTTTTGATATAAAAATCTTCCTAGTGTCTAAAATGGTTTCCCCTGAAACAAAAATTCAAAAAGAACTTTCCAATGTGCAATTGGAATTAATTAAAAATAGGTATAAAGGACCTTAGCCTAAGGGTCCAGATTTTCAGACATTTTTTTATTATGGTCCAATTAAGGTTCCTATGGACCAATAAGATTAATCCAAATGTAGGGAGAAGATAAATTCAAGAACAAAAGAAAATCTTCTAAAAATGAGTAAATGCTCACATAAGATGAAGAGTTGACTAAGGACAAGGTTTATTAGGTAAAAAAGAAGAGATATTTAGAGGAAATGATGCATTTTTGACACCTCAGTGTGGGGATCTCTCCTCATGAAGGAGGCCCCTATTTCACATGTGTGGAGGAGTTTCAAACTAAAAAATAATGAGATATTTTCATCTCTCCTCTCTCCTGTTTCAACTAGATCCAAAAAGTAAGCTAAACTGACCTAAAAATGGTCAAAAATTGACCAAAAAATGGTCAAAAATTGACCAAACTAGTCTGAAATATTGAGGTGGACGAGCCATAGCCAGGTGTGCAGCCTCACATTCAGCAGGATAGACAGTTGGGACAGCAAAATGCTCAGGTTGAGCAAGTATTGAGACGTTCTCTACGAGAGTCTCACACCCTCCTCAGAGGTATACACCGTCTCTTGATTATGTCATGTTGATAGATTGTGGTGAGCCTTCATGTTATGAGGATGCTATGTCTAGAGATGACATGCATAAGTGGGAGAAGGCTATGAAGTCAAAGATGGATTCTTTGATGAAAAATGCAACTTGGGAGTTGGTTTCGTTGCCCAAAGGCAAGCATGCATTACCATGCAAGTGGGTGTATAAGCTGAAAATGTCTCCAACAGATGCATTGCCTAAGTATAAGGCGAGACTGGTAGCCAAGGGTTTCAAGCAGGAGAAGGGGATTGATTTTGATGAGATCTTTTCACCAGTAGTGAAAATGACTACTCTTCGTACAGTGCTTGGATTGGTTGCCAAAGAAGACATGGAGCTTGTCTAGATGGATGCCAAGACAGCTTTTCTACATGGGGATCTGCATGAGGACATCTATATGCAACAACCAAAGAGGTTTGTTGTGCAGGGCAAGGAACGGATGGTATGTAAGCTTCAGAAGAGTCTTTATGGACTGAAGCAAGCTCCACGAGAGTGGTATCATAAGTTTGATGCATTTATGCGATCCCAAGGGTATACACGGAGTGAAACAGATCATTGTTTCTACACAAAGAAGGCATCGTATGGGAGTCTTCTGATCTTGATTCTTTATGTGGATGATATGCTTATTGCTAGGAAGTCTACCTTGGATGTGGATGTGTTGAAGAAAAGGTTTCATGAGACCTTCGACATGAAGAATTTGGGGGACGCAAGTCATATTCTTGGCATGAGGATTGTGCGGGGGGACAGAAGCAAGAACGTTCTTTATCTGTCTCTCAGAAGGAATACATTGGCAAGGTACTTGAGCGTTTCAATATGGAGAGGGGGAAGCCCATATGTACACCATTGCCTCCATATGTGAAACTCGGCCAAGAGGATAGCCCCAAGTCAGACGAGCAGAGGACTGAAATGGCAAAGATACATTATGCATCCACGGTTGGTAGTTTGATGTATGCTATGGTAGTTTGATGTATGCTATGGTAGCTACACGTCCAAACATTGCTTTTGCAGTGGGAGTGGTTAGCAGGTATATGGCAAACCCTGGCAAGAAGCATTGGGAGGCATTGAAGAGTATCTTGAGATACTTGAATGGTACAAGGGATATGTGCATTTGCTTCGGGAGGAAGGATACGTCTGTTCATTGGTTATGCAGATGCAGATTTTGCAGGGAATGTAGACTCCAAGAAGTCTACGACAGGATATGTTTTCACATTCACAGGAGGTACAGTTTCATGGGTTTCTCATATGCAGGAATGGACGGCTTTATCTACCATTGAGGCAGAATATATTACAGCCCCACTAAGGCATGCAAGGAAGCTATATGGCTTACTTGTCTAGTGGGAGATTTGGGCATTGTAGGAGAGGTCCCAGTTTTGCACAATGATAGTCAGAGTGCCATCCATTTGGCACGGAATCTTGTTTTTCATGCAAAGACAAAGCATATTGATGTGAAGTACCACTTCATCAGGGAAGTGCTTAATGACAAGCGCATTTAGCTTGTCAAGATTCACACAGATGACAACCCTGCAGATCTTCCCTCCGAGCGGTTTGCACATCGCAGACTGTTGATGGGCATCAGATAGCATACCATTCATTTATTTAATAGAGGATAAAGAAAATAAGGGTGGATGAAGCACCCACAAAACATCGTGCGTTCGCTCTCTCTTGCTCTAGCTCGTGCATCCTCTGTGCCATCAAAAGGTTTACCTGGAATACGATTTGGGAAAGTTTCGAAAGCTTGCAGTTGTACCAAGATGGGCGGCCCTTTTTTTTTTTGTGTTGAGGCATGCTTGTCCATCCATGCTTTGTTCATCTCTCTAGTGTGCCAGCCCAAGTGCCCTAATGAGGAACACTTTTTCCACAAGAGAAGAAGAAACGTAGCCCACTTCATTCATCCTACGGCAATAAAATTTAAGGTTATGATGAAATATTGAAATATAATACGTCGAATATTCCTAATTCAAAGAGTCTTAAAACATATATTCTCTTACCTGTTTAAGCGAGCGATCACTGTGAGAACCTTCCCCTCACTATCCTCATTGAATTCAATAAGGATAGCATCAATACAAGGATGTCTTGATGCGACATTCTTAAATACTACAGTTAGATAGTACAAATCTAATTAGTCCCAAAACTATTTTATAAAACAAAAGACTGCATTCATAGTACAAATCTAATTACTCCCAAAACTATTTTATAAAACAAAAGGATGCATTCAGGTTTGGCATTCTTTACTAAGGTGTCCAATGGCTCGTTCATTCCTTGAATGAATCTGGCCATCTGCTGCTCTTCATCCAATTGTGGAGAATATTTGGCAAAAGCTTGATGGTACTCTTCAATTGTCCGGCTATCCTGCTTTAGCTCCAAGAACTCATTCATTTTAGTTTCAAGGAAGCGCGGAGGACAAAACCTCTTTTTGAGGTAAGCTTTAAGCTCGGTCCAGGTCTGGGTATTCCGGTCGAGACGATTAGTCTCACAGTGATTCCTCCAAGCGACCCTGGCCGTTTCCACAATCTTTAACCTGGCAAGAGCCATCTTGCTTCTCTCATTGTAGCCAGTTACATCAAAGTATTCCTCCATTGCCTCGATACACTTTTCCACTACTTCACCTAACTGCTCCCCTTCACACTTGAAGGGCCTAGGTTGGGATCTGTGCAGGGCTTTTTGAACATCCGGATCTAACTCTTCGTCACTTATCGATTAGAGGATCTGGTTGCCTTGCGCGGGCCGCGCGCCTCATGACTCTGACAATACGAGATTTTCGTCAACTTAACTTTGACAACAGATTTATGATTATTTAATTTTTACGATTTATTTTTTAAACAGATGATTATTTCATCAAACTTCATGAAACAAGATTTACTCTAATAATTTTATCAACCATATTCACAATCATGAAAACAATTTAGATTTTTTTTTGCAAAACATCGTTTATTATAAAAGTTTTTGATATATACATAGAGCATCACAGCTCCCAAAATCACTGCCTCAATCGTATACGCATAAAGAAGCGAAGGAGACATGCCATGGTACACAACACGATTCATAACTGCGAAGGAGACATGCCATGGTACACAACACGATTCATTACAGAAAGAGGTGCTGTAATTCTACTTTTAGTAGGGATAAAGCGGCTAAGAAGCCTAAAAACTTGGCATGAAATTCTAAAGTTCCTGGGTGAATGATCAAAGAGTTGTACATGCTGAACAAGCCCTAGCCTTATCAGAATCATGGCTAAGGAAATATTTTGCCTGAGCCTCTAAGGCTGACTAGTACTGACATTAATACATCGTCCTCCACAGAACCACATATACCGACGTCACTCAAGAGGATTAGGAAAGTAACGACTCTCAAAATGACGTGCGAGTCACTCTGCCTACTCGGGTCGTTAGTAGCAGAGTTGATGAGGTGCTCGAATGCAAAGGCTATCATATCTTGACTCTGGGAGAGTTCAAAAATGCCAGATAGATTCGGGGTATCCATCTATAAATTTGCAATTCAATTTATGAGTTTTCAATTTTTGAAGTTCATTCAATATAAATTTAACAAGCGAAAACATTATTTTTCACATTTACTTTAAAATTTTAAGCAATTTCTGATGTTGTTACTGTTACCATATTATAGTAGTGATGTGTGTGAACACACTTAGGACCGCCGGGGCACTTTTTCCCTCACTAGGAGGTTTTTTCCCCCGTGCATTGTATATACGCCCATTATCTTCTAGGGCTTGTTATCTTTCATTTTTGGCACTTATAATACACTACTGTGTTGTGCTCAAGCTTCCTCATCTTCTTGAAGTTGTGTGTGCATTCCTGCAACCCTAATTCCAACAATTGGTATCAGAGCAGGCTTCCTCCTCCCGGGCAGCATAACCGGCACCTGCCGCTTCATCTCCTCCGATTGCGACGAGGTTTCACGAGCGTCTGCAGGTTAGTATATGCCCTCCGTTTTGATCTGAAGTCATTTCGCCCTCCGTTTTTGCATTCCAAGTACTGCGCAGGCAAAATCGTCCTACTGTGCAGATTTTCTATCAAGATTAAAATCTGCAGGACAGGTGCCCATTCGTCTGTTTTGGGCTGTGCTACATAGCACAGGTCGATTTTATACAGGTTTACCTCTTACAGACAGCATTTACATCTAGTAGTACAGTCATTGGCCATGGCTGACAACAATGATGTATTCCGCATGTTGGCTGCTGAGGATAAGTTGGATGGCACCAACTATCCATTGTGGGCATATATGATGCGACATGTATTGGTAGCAAAGGGGTTATGGAACATTGTGCAGGGTATTGATGCACGTCCTATTGTGGCTGGGAATGCTGCAAACACATCAGAAACAGGTACTGTTGATGATGGTGCAGGCACAAGTGCTGTAGCAGCTGTTCGAGAACCACCACTTTCAGCAGAGCAGATTCGTTGGGATGGTAGAGATGCGCAGGCTCATGCCTTGATTGCGCTGTCTGTCAAACGTACCATTATCCCACATATTCGCTCCTGCAGGACTTCTAAGGATGCTTGGGATGTACTTGCCACATTGTATCAGGCAAGAAATGAGGCTCGTGTTGCTTATCTCCGAAAACAATTGGAGAGTGAGCATATGAACGAAGGTGATTCTATGGATAGCTTTTTGACAAAGATCAAGGATTTCAAAGAGCAGCTCATTTCTGCAGATGAAATCCTGTCAGACAGTTCACTTGTGCAGACTGTTTTGAATGGTCTACCAGATTCTTATCAGGGTTTTGCTTCCACTCTTCGCTTGATGATGAAAGGCAATCCCAATGCCTTATCATTTGAGGAGTTAGTTTCTGTTTTGCTGCAAGAAGACCAGTCAAGGCAAAACAGGAATATTATGCGTGTCGCAGATCAAGCTTTCGTTGCTAGTCAGAGAAGCGGGAAAGGTAAAGCTGGCTTTTCTTCTAGTAAGCAGAAATCTGCAAATGCTGCGCAACCAAAGAAGGAAGACAAAGATGAGAAGAAGGGTGACAAACAGAAGACATTTTGCAAGTACTGTAAGGGAAATGATCATGTCATCAAAGCGTGTCCTAAGCTGGCTGCGAAAGAGGCTAAGAAGAAAGAGGCTGGTATGGCTGTTGCAGATGCCTCTCCTTCTAACAATGAATCTGCTAATGTTGTGCTAGATACAGAATGGGCATTCAATGCGCAGTGCAGTTATGACCCATCTTTGCATGACACATGTATGTCTGCAGTAGATTCAGATGTATGGTACTTTGACAGTGGTGCCACTAAGCATATCACCTCGCAGCGCAGTTTATTCACTTTTCTTGAGTCTGCTCCCACAGGGAATACTGTCACTTGTGCCAATAACTCCTCTTATCCCGTTGAAGGAGTTGGACAGATTGTGCTGAATGTTGCAAATGGCAACACCTTTACACTTTTTGATGCATTGTATGTGCCAGGGATCAAAAAGAATCTGCTGTCAGTCTCCGCATTTGCCAAAACAGGTTTGGTTGTAAAATTTGTGGATGACAGATGTACTGTTCATGATCTCTCTTGTGGTGACATCATTGTAGCATCTGGTTCACTATGTCGAGGGCTGTATAAGCTCAATATGGATGGCAAATGTGTAGAGGATTCAGCATGTGCTATTATGGATACGCAGGCTATTTCAAATGCAAAACTGTGGCATGCACGTTTTGGTCATCTGAATTTTGCAAGTTTGCTGCGCCTCTGCAGAAATCTGAAATGGTGTCTTCTTTGCCTAAGCTTGAGGCACCTGTCAAGCATGTTTGTGAGGGCTGCATATTGGGTAAAATGCAGCGTGCTTCCTTTCCCAAAGATGGATCAGTGAGAGCTGAACGCAGATTGCAGCTTGTTCACAGTGATGTTTGTGGTCCCATGCAAACTCCATCATTTGGAAACTACCTTTACTTCGTGACTTTCATTGATGATTTTACCAGGCATGCATGGGTATATCCTTTGAAGGCAAAGTCCAAAGTGTTTTTGTGCTTCAAACAGTTTTTGGTTATGGCTGAAAATGTGTCAGAAAGTAAGATGGGCACCCTCCGTTCAGATCGAGGGGGGGAGTATATGTCTTCAGAATTTAATGCATTTCTGGCTGAGCGTGGGATAAAACACCAATGTACAGTGCCGTATACACCACAGCAAAATGGTGTGGCTGAGAGAAAAAACAGGTCTCTCATGGAAATGGCAAGATGTATGGTTAAGAGTCAAAGTCTACCACATGGTTTTTGGCTTGAGGCTGTCATGTGTGCCACTTATGTACTAAACAGGTGTCCCACCAAAGCATTACAGGTTGTCACTCCATATGAGGCTTGGCATAGCCGCAAGCCATCTGTTGGCCATTTACGTGTTTTTGGTTGCCTGGCATATGCATTAGTGCCTGTGCAACATCGCAGAAAATTGGATGACAAAGCTGTCAAATGTATTTTTGTTGGATATAGTGCTGAGAGCAAAGGCTATCGTTTGTATCATCCACAGACAAAGCGCATTTTGGTTAGCCGTGATGTTGTATTTGTGGAAGATGCAGTTCAGCCCTTGGTTTCATGTACTAAGGAGACAGATATCAGCTCACGTGATGTCTATGATACATTGTTGCCTCTTTTCAGTGGTGCACAGTCAAGTGCAATACCTCATGAGGCAGTTTTTCAGCCTATGCAGGTTTTAAATGATGGCACAGATCAGCCTATATCTGATGCAGATGTGCATGATGCACTTGAGGATGAGAGACAAGAGATTGAGGGCTCTAGGAACATGCCTAGATGGCTGGTGCAGACTTTGCGTGACAGCAAGTTGGATGCCCCTTTGTCTAGTCGCACTCGTTCTGGCTCTCATGGTGCCTCTTATGCGTCAGATTGTTATGCATTGGCTGTTTCTAGTATGTGCGATGAAAGTGAGCCTGTTTCATTTGATGAGGCACAAAGTTCAGAAAATTGGATGGCTGCTATGCAAGCAGAATACGATGCTATTATGAAGAATAGTACATGGTCTTTATGTGACTTGCCCCCTGGCAAGAAGGCCATTGGCACTAAGTGGGTATACAAATTGAAGCGTAAGCCTGATGGCACAGTGGATCGCCATAAGGCTAGGCTTGTTGCAAAAGGTTATGCTCAAGAGAAGGGCATTGATTTTGATGAGACTTTTGCTCCCACATGTCGTATGACCACTGTTCGTAGCATCTGTGCATTAGCAGCTCATAATGGTTGGAATGTACATCAGCTGGACATAAAGACTGCGTTCTTAAATGGAGATTTGCATGAGGAGGTGTATGTATCGCAGCCTCGTGGTTTTGTTCAAAGAGGGCAGGAAAACAAAGTGTGCAGGTTAAAAAAGGCTTTATATGGTTTAAAGCAAGCTCCACGAGCTTGGTATGAAAAAATACATGCATATTTGACTGCACATGGGTTTCAGAATAGTCCAACAGAAAGCACTTTGTATGTTAAACGTGTGGATGGTGTACATCTAATCATTGCTCTCTATGTCGATGACATGCTGCTCACAGGACCAAATGAGAGTCATATTGCTGATTTTAAGGCTGATTTGAATGCCTCTTTTGAGATGTCAGATTTGGGGCATTTGCATCATTATTTGGGGATACAATTTAAGCAGTGTGATGGAGGTATTGCTTTGTGTCAGACAAAGTATATTGAAACATTGTTGCGGAGATTTGGCCTTGAAGACTGCAAGCCTATTGCTACTCCAATGGAGACAGGTTTGAAGTTGAGTCTTCATGATGCTGGAGATCACTTTGATGTCACACTCTATCAGACAGCTGTTGGTTGCCTCATTTATGTATGCATTACGAGGCCAGACATTCAGTTTGCAGTCTCACAGGTGAGCAGATTTATGCATAGCCCAGGCATTAAGCATTGGCAGGCAGTGAAGCGTATCTTTCGCTATTTGAGTGGTACTCGGCATCTTGGGTTGTTTTATCCCAAGGGGGGATCATTGCCGCCAGATTTACATGTTTTTTCAGATTCTGACTGGGCTGGTTGTTATGACACACGCGTGTCCACGAGTGGTTTTTGCTTCATGCTTGGAAGCTCATGCATATCATGGTTGAGCAAGAAGCAGCCTACTGTGGCCACTTCTAGTTGTGAAGCTGAGTACAGGGCAGCTTTCACAGCTACGGTTGAGTGTGTGTGGCTCAGACGCCTTATGGCTGATTTGGGTGTTGGGCAGCCATCTGCCACCACCATCTTCACTGACAGTCAGAGCGCATTGGCAGTTGCGCGGAACCCAGTGTTCCATGCTCGTACGAAGCACATTGAGGTGCACTACCATTATGTCAGGGAGAGACTCTCTGCAGGAGAGATCAGTTTGGCTTATGTGCCAACACAGGATAACCTTGCAGACCTTTTCACAAAGGCTCTGCCTCGTGAGAAGTTCGAAGCTTTTCGCAAAGCTTTGGGCTTACTCCCTTTTGTGGATTCGTCCACATAGCTAGACACTTCCCTATACATGAGTGCTAGCTCTTGTTCACCGCATCACTCCAGGGGGGATTTGTTACCATATTATAGTAGTGATGTGTGTGAACACACTTAGGACCGCCGGGGCACTTTTTCCCTCACTAGGAGGTTTTTTCCCCCGTGCATTGTATATACGCCCATTATCTTCTAGGGCTTGTTATCTTTCATTTTTGGCACTTATAATACACTACTGTGTTGTGCTCAAGCTTCCTCATCTTCTTGAAGTTGTGTGTGCATTCCTGCAACCCTAATTCCAACAGTTACATAAATTTACAACAGCGCTCTGATACCAACTGTAAGATCCCACTGCCCCCTCTCCTCGCACCGGCGGATTCCCAATTGCTGGCAGTAGCGGAAGCAGCTCCCTCTTATGTGGCGAGGCAGGGTTTCCCACTCGGGGCCTCGCCCTCGAATGTCCGGGCACGAGACTACAGCTGGTGGTCATTCCGAAAACCAAAACCGGGAAAATTTTCCATGCCCGAAAAACGGAGATGATTCCACCATTTTGAATTTCTTAACGAATTTTTATAACGAGGTCAAGATACTGAACTAACCTTCATCTAAATAAACTAGATAGAAGGGAAACTATTACAGACTTAACTTGAAGGAATTAACGCTTTTTTCCTAAATTGAATCAGGCACAGCCGTTGATCTATTCATTTGAGAAGTCTTCAGGTTATTATTTAACTATTCAAGTTCTAAGCGTATTCCTATTGATCAATTTTATTATTAAAACTCTACTGATTCCAGCCTAATCCCATCAGGCCCATGGGTTAGCCACCACCCAACCACTGGTCCCTAGAAAAAATTCTGTACTCAGAACAACAGTGACAGTGTGCATGTGGGTACAAAAATTCCACCAATCCCATAGTCAAAGAGTGCATGTGGGTACAAAAAAAGTCCACCAATAGTCAATGCCATAAAAAACTATAAAAATTTAGAACATTGAACACCATATTAGATAATTTGGGAAAAATCCCATTCCCATTTGAAAAATGGGAGCATGGTGAACTTGTCCAAAAGTTTGTCAAAACCCCCTCATGTGACGTATCATCGGAAAGATCTTGAAGAGTAGAATCTAAATCTATGATCTCCGACAAATTTGGAGTTAGTATGTTTAAGATATGTCCAAAACTATATGGAGTAATTGATTCCCAAAATGTGAGATTTTTCCCAAATTACCTAATATTGACTTATTGGGACCCTGGCTCATATTGGTCCCAATTTGTGTCATCCTCTGCCGCTATGTCAGGTCCTACTAAAGGAGATAACTCTATATCCCCAAACCGCCTAAGATGGCGCTCATAAACTAGTGTATCGTTGTCAATACACAAGCAGTGCTGCCGATGTAGCTCGGCATATGTGACTCCAAGTCCACCACAGCCTACAAAAATATCAACCACTGCAGTCTGCTCCAGCGTGAAAGTCAACACCGACCACCTAAACACCGAGACATTCCACCATCATTCATTTATCATAGCAATTGATTATGTCACAACAAAGTCAATGAGACATTCCACCATCATACTGCACATGTACTTTTAGGTCTTATAACACACCTGTAGAAGTCTAGGCTCCTCTCCGCAGCACCTCGTAATTCATCTTGACCGACTAGCTTGCCATCATCTCAATCCACTAGAATCCTTGATTGGGCATCGAAGGCCTTCTTGTCTATGGTCTCCCCCTCCTACCTATCATACACGGGCCGATTTCCCTTTCGATAAAACATGCCCAAGAGAAGGACTTCCACCTACAATCCCTTTTTAGCATTACCTTTTCTCATATATTATAGTTGCAAAAGGTGGTTCCAATGTGCACAAACAATTAAAATTAATGCATAGAGTTTTGAACATACCCACTCATGTGTGCTTTTGTGCACATACTCTTGTCGAATAAAAATGAGAATTGTTTGCTTTAGCTTAAATCCCGCCATAGTGGCATGACCACAAACAATGCCAAAATGATCTGTAGAGCACACGGTAATATACCATCCATCGTCGGCCACACAAGCAAAGAGGCTAATTTAACCACCCTTTTGCTTACTTTTTGAGAGAATTCATTCCACGTAGGCACCTATACATTATTACATATCTTTTTTGTCAAAAGAAATGAAAATTCCAAGCTTATATCGATCTAAAAGAAATTAATTACGTACCACTTCCATATGAATCTTTTCAACCAAACAACCCGTTGGGAAGTCTGCAAAGAAAAGAGACATGACTGATGTGCTCTCCTCACCATCTAGAAACTTTCCTTTGAGATCCACCTTGCACAAGAAGTGCACAATCGTGCTAACAATGATGTGTAAGAACTAATTCTCAACATGTATCCTGTACGAAGATGTCATGAAAGTTCATTCCCTACCGTGCCTCCTCACATGGAGACACCTCCATGATAGAAATATGCTTAAACACACATCTTATTTTAGCCTATACCTATAGGTTGCGAAGGTTCCTTGTCTTCCTTAGTCCTCTTGGAAGATTGCTTGCTTGATTTCTTTGGAGGATTGCTTTGCCTGTACTCTAACTGTTTCTTTATCAAAGATGCGATTGAGTAGGAGGGCTCTACGGTATTAGCTACTTTCTTTTGAGAAGAGATGGCTTTCTTTTGGGAAGAGATGGCTTTCTTGGAAGCTGAAGCAACCTCCTCCATTTCACCAATTGGCCTCTCATGTGCATGCTCTATAATAAATGAATGTTTGTTTTCATGTAGAAGATAGCATAGTAAAATAATAGAAACAGTTTGAAAGGTAGCAAAAGAATACCCTTGAAATGATCTCCCTCATGCCTTGGATACTCTCCAATGGGGTAGTCAAGCCACCACGAACAGTATTGCACCTCCCATTCACTAAGGCCATGCTCCTTCATCCAAAGAGGAAACATGGAGCCATGTCCAGAGAGATCCATCCACTCATCCACAAATGTTGGCATCTCCTCAAGTGCATGCTCATCATGAAGCTTCACAATCCATCTATTAAAGTGGAATAATCATTAACTTTCAGCTTATTATTAGTATGTCATATGCAATGTAGGTTCTCTAATTCAAGGTACATAATGATAAAGAATGAGACAATGTAGTATGAATACCTATAAAAGACTCTCTTGGAAGACTCCGAAAGCTCCGGAATCTTCTCATCTGATTTTTTGGTATTCAATGCAGTCCCATAACTCAGAAAAAGCATTGTCAATATGGTCTCTTCTTTGGTTAGAGAACCATGTCTCAAAGCCTTCTGGCAGCTTCTCCACCAACTTTCCTTTCATTTTGAGGCATTGTTTCAAAAGATTTCCCCAATACCATTCTTTCCTCAAGTACATTCTAAATTTTTGCACACTCAAATATTGCTCACATGAAGGGTCATCTAATTGGCATGTGAGCATAGAGCAGACTATATCTCTCTTCCTACATTTTCAACAGAATGACAACATTTGAAACGAATGCAAAGAAGCATGCATATGGACACACATACATACGAATACTTGTGAATAATCTACCTCTCAGTAGATATTTTTGCTGTAGAGCAAATGAGTGAACTTTATCCTTTGTCAACCCAACCATGTCCTTTTCTTTCACCCAATTGTAATTGTAAAGAAGAGAAAAAAAACCCTTGACCATTCGCAAGATTTGCGATAGATAGCATCTTCATATAAAAGGTTACAATCACAATTAATTGTTAATTTTTAGGCTTCCACTCATGCCGTATTAAAATTACATACCTTATAAGCTCTCTCCTTGTAGATCCTCTCATTTCTACCTCGAGCTATGCTCTCCTTTTCCCGCATTGATAGAGAGGGATCGTTAATGTTTACAATCTCTTTGGCTAGAGACACATCAAACTCCTCCTATGTAGTGCAAAAAAGTCCCACTTAGTAATTCTACGGTCTCATAGTATCAAAGAGTAAAAAAATTAGTAACAAAAGTCCTTGTATTTTACCTTCCAAACAAGCATAGCAAGTAAAGCTGCTAGAGTATTATACCATGTGCCCTTGGCCGCTTTCCTCTCGTAGGCCAACTCCACTTCAATCCAATGAACCACTCTTTTGAAAAATCCTTGAGTAAAGACTCTTTACTAGCCATAGCCAACTTTTGGAAAAGAAAAATTTCTTGACCAAAATTTGGGAATATGGTAGTTCTCCCAATTCTACATAAATAACAAAATGAAACAAAATGACAAACCATCCACTTCATTTTGACCCATCGAAGAGAACACGAATGAGTGTAATTACTTACTTATTTTGAGTTCTCAAATCCTACATCAACTCTCCTTCAGTACTCTGATCAACATTGATAAAGTGGCATTTCACAGAGCAATGTCTCCATTTAATCATAGAGTACTCTATAATGGTTGAAGAAAAATAGAGAAAACGTGTTCTTGATACAAACACATATTCAATTTAATCAAGAATTTAATTAATACTAGAAATAACTTACGTGCTTTGATTATATAGAGCCATGTCTTTAGTCTATGATGTCCATCCCAAACAAATAATTTCTTCCCTCAAAGATCCTCCCACGCTGCTGGTAGATTTTGCTCGAACTCTGCATTAAATTCTCTCCACATTGGTCCCCATTCAAGCATATCATTTTCTGACACAAATTGTTGATCATGGCCAGTTTTTTTGAAAGACACAATAAATGGGGCCCCCAACACACTGTAACCAGATTTCTCAAATCTTTTTATAAGGCCATCTGTCCCTGGACCAACAGCTCGAATGGCCTCATTCTCCATAATTCTACAGAGAGGTATTCTTGGAGGTTCCCGACCTCTATTAACAATGAAGCTTTCAACCACCTCCTCCAAAATCTACCCTGGCACGTCAATACCAAAGGTAGATGGATGATCAATTGGTTTTGCAACCACTGTGGCTGCTTCTAAGATAGCAGTTGCATTGTCTTCTTGATCATTCTCTTCTTGATGAGAGGTAGCATTGTGAGATGGAAGAACTTCATCATGCTCTTCTTGGTCTATCTCTACTTCATCTTCTCTCATGCTATCAAGCTCCTCATGTTGTGAGCTCTTAAAATTGGAGGGAAGAGGGTCTTACACTGATTTCTTCCTTTGAACAACATTGGAAGAAGCCATAGAATTGCATGCACAAGTTCTATAACCAGTCTTCCCAGATCGTAAATGAGTACTCAATTCCTAAAAAAGGGTAACAAGCTTACAAAGTATTCATAGCAAAAATACTAAGCTTGTATAACAATCAATCATAATTGGAAGCAAACCTACTTTTAAAGGAAGGAGGTGCCTTCATCTTTGATGGAGTGTGCACCATTCTTTCTTATTTCTTATATCATAAGTTCAAACTAACCCTCAATCAGTACATTGGTTTTTAATGGTAACATGCACGTATGGTTTTTAAACTAAACCAAAACATTTAAAACATTAAAATAATTTGTAAGACAAAAAGCAAACATACACACTGCCTTTTCATGTTGTCCTCAAATATACAAAACAATGAAATTTTCATTACTAGCACCACACCTTTCATAGCAAATGTACAAAGACAATTAATATTTGACATAGAGTTTTCATACTTAATTTAAAATACATCACAAACAAGACTCTACAAAGTAATCAACTTTCAAAGTAGAAGACATGTGAGCTCAATGCCACATTATTTAACTTTGCATTAGACAAAAAAGACAATCTATGAAACACTTTAAAAAGACAGCATGCACGTTGCCTTTTCATGTTGTTCTTAAAATAATAAAATAATAAAATATTTAACACTTTCACAATCAAGCGTGCACGCTTAATTCTCATCTTGGCTTTAAAATTAAAAAACATTAATATATAAAACACTTTTAAAATGCAGCATGCACGCTGCTTTTTCATCTTATTATCAAAATTAAAAAACATTCAAATATGAAATTATTTATGTGTATGAAATTAAATGTGAAGGTATGCAATTATGTTTATGTGAGAGAATACCTGGGAGAGGCTCAAAGTTGAGCTTGGCTCGAGGAGCGAAGATGAAAATGCTACCTACACACATAATCACTCATGGTATAAGATGGCACTCTTATTTATATTAAATCATGCACACACAAGCAAAATAAAACAAAACATACAAATACTTATATGTACATATAAATGTATATGCATATGTGTGTGCATATGCATGTGTGCATGACAATGTGTATGTACATGTTTGAAGACACACATGCAAAGGAAGGCAAGAGAGGGCAAAGTTTGCAAAGGAGGGACAGGGGGCCTTTGCCAGTCGAGCACTCCCTGAACCAGCCGAGCAATCCCTCAACTGGCAAGGGAGTGCTAGGGCCTTGCTGGCTGAGCACTCCCTTGGCCGGCATCGTAGTCCTTGGTCAGCAAGGGAGACCATAGACAAGGGCCTTGCCAATAAAATGAGATATTTTCATCTCTCCTCTCTCCTATTTCAAAACTAGATCCAAAAAGTAAGCTGAACTGACCCAAAAATGGTCAAAAATTGACCAAACTGATCTGGAAAATTCTAGAATTAGTTTGCTTGGTTGGAGGCTCACTTTTTCCTATAAATAGAAGCCTCCCCCTTTGTAAAAACTTAATGGTGTTTATGCATTGTTACTCTGCTCCTGTCGTGAGCCATCTATATTGAATTTTTTAATAATTCAATTGTTTTTGGCCTAATCTTCTCCAAAGTGAATTGGTGGCCACTCTTGCTTAAAACAAGAGCACGGGCGATTCCTCCGAAATAAATTTACTCTAACGTAGTCAAGAGCCTTAACTAACTGAACTGATCTGACCGAACCTGTAAGTCCCATAGTCAGATCAAGGAGAAGACTTGCACTTGGATCATAGAGACCAACGCTTTTTTCCTCATTGAGAGGCACAGCCGTTGATTCTTTTCCATAGGACAATTTTTATTCGGTATTTACTTCATCTATCATACCATAACAGAAATTGAGTCTCATTTTTGGGATCCATCAGTCCAGCCTAACCCTATCCAGTCCCATGGGTTAGCAAACTGCCCAACCACTGTAGTGATGGAATCCATTTAAGAATTTGGTTAGGTTTTGTCCTGGGTACCAGGGAAAAGAGTTCCCAGGCCCCCTAGCCGAATATTCCTGCAAACTTAAAACTAGTCACACCACTTACACACCCAATATGAAATTGCCTTTTTCACAGATTCAGTTGTCTTTAAAACAATCTTTTAATGAAACTATAGTATCACTTATCATAATCCTCCAAAATATCCGGTTGAATCCTAATTTCCAATTTTTTCTTCATCGGTGTACCTATGGCATCATTGGCAACCAGAATGCTCACCACCTGTACACCAGGGGCCTTTTCAATAGTTCCTAGCTCATAGTACCCGGCAATATATTCACTTATAAAAATCAAAATAGAATCTCCGTTGAAGATCAGCAAGATCAACCAACAGATGCATATAAAAGAGCCATGGACTCATCCGTTGAGGACCTGCAAGGTCAATCAACCAGATCCATGCCCGAATTCAGAAAACAACTCTTACTCCTTGATCCAAATATCTTCCACGACGCACGTGTGGGTATCTTCGACGACCTAGAGACCGAGCACCGTATGGTCAGATCCCTCTAGGATCCTTCGCTCGCAAGTCACCTAGTGCTTCACTCATAGGCCGCTTCCTTAGTCCCTCATCCACCGTACCAGAAGCTCACCATTTAAATCGAACCGAGGCTAGTCAAGACCTTGCTACGCGAGACGTCCTCCATTGACTCTCCTTCAGCTGTTGCAACTTTATCAGTTAGGTCTCCATGACCTCATTCACAAGACGGTCAAAATGTTTCCCCAGCATTCTTGACATAAAAGTCATTTAAAAACAGGTCATAAATACAGTTTCTATAATGAACTCTCGTCTTTCCACATTGTTCCACATCAATCCACATTATTTAATCCACATCCATTTCATATGTATTCCCATTCTCATCCAATCACATCATTTTCATCTCATCACATCTTTCCTCATTTATCCTCATCAGATCTCATCCATCGCATCTACCCATATCCACATCTCATCACATCACATTCATTCACATCTCATCCATTCACATCACATCACATCTCATTCATTCACATCACCATCCCATCACTACATTCTATCCACATAACATCACATCACATCTATCCCAATTTACATCACATCCATTTCACATCACATCTCATTCATTCACATCCTGATTCACATAACATCACATCTCATTCATTCACATCACCATCCCATCACATACATTCTATCCACATAACATCACATCACATCTATCCACATCATATCTCATTCATACACGTCTCATCTCATTCATCCACATCCATCCAATCGTTCACATGTACGACCACCCACATCAATCCATATATTGATATCTATCACTTCACATCCACATATATTCATGTCACATCACATCTCTTTACATCACATCACATTCTTTCACATACACATCCACATCTATTCTTTCACATACACATCCACATCCATTCTTTCACATACATCCACATCTATTCTTTCATATATATATCCACATCCATTTTATCACATACACATCCATCCTTTCACATACATCCTTTCACACACATCCACATCCATCCTTTCACATACATCCACATCCATTCTTTCACACACACATCCACATCCATTCTTTCACATACATCCACATCCATTCTTCACATCCATTCTTTCACATACACATCCACATCCATTCTTTCACATACATCCACATCCATTCTTTCACATACATATCCACATCCATTCTTCACATACACATCCACATCCATTCTTCACATACACATTCACATCCATTTTCATCACATATCATCCACTCATATCCTATATCATTCATTTACATCCTGATTCACATGACATGACATCTCATCCATTCATTCATTCACATCTATTTGATTCACATCACATCTCATCACATCTATTCACCTCACATCTCATCACATCTATTCACATCACAACCCACCAGATCCATGCCCGTGTTTAGAAAACAGCTCCAACTCATTTTCTTCCTCGACGCGCGCGTGGGTATCCATGGGCGACCCAAAGCCGCCCGAGCACCGTATGGTCAGCACCCTCTAGGCTCCTTCGCAGGCCACCTAGCGTTTCACTCATAGGCCGCTTCCTTGGTCCCTCATCCACCGTACCGGAAGGTCACCATTTTAATCGAACCGAGGCTGGTCAAGACCTCGGCCGACCTTGCCACGTGAGACGTCCTTGACTCTTCGTCAGCTTGCAACCTTTTCACTTAGGTCCTCACTCATGACCTTATTCGACAAGATAGTCAAAATGCTTCCCTAGCATTCTTGACATAAAACAATCTTTAAAAACAGATTTCATATACAAATAGAGTTTCCAACAAACTCCCATTATTCCATGTCATTTCTGATTATTCCACATTCTTCTACATCAATTCTCATCGCATCATTCCACATCCATTCATATCCGTTCACATCGTCCTACATCCATTCACATCATTCCATATCCAATCACATCCATCCCATATCCAATCACATCACATCGTCCTACATCCATTCACATCATTCCATATCCAATCACATCCATTCACATCATATCGCATCCATTCACATCGTCCTACATCCGTTCACATCCATTCACATCATCCTATATCCATTCACATCATATCGCATCCATTCACATCATATCGCATCCATTCACATCATATCGCATTGTCCTACATTCATTCACATCATTCCATATCCAATCACATCCATTCACATCGTACTACATCCATTCACATCATATCACATCATATTCACATCATTCCATATCCAATCACATCCATTCACATCATTCCATATCCAATCACATCCATTCACATCGTCCTACATCCATTCACATTGTCCTACATCCATTCACATCATATCACATCCATTCACATCCATTCACATCATATTGCATCCATTCACATCATTCCATATCCAATCACATCCATTCACATCATCCTACATCCATTCACATCATTCCATATCCAATCACATCCATTCACATCGTCCTACATCCATTCACATCATTCTAGATCCATTCACATCATTCCATATCTAATCACATCCATTCACATCGTCCTACATCCATTCACATCATATCACATCCATGTTTTCTCCATGTATTCATATGAATATTTTCACATTCTTTCTCAATTTTCTCAAGATAAAATATGATCAATATTGTTCTTTTTGAATAAAAGGTTCATGGGATTTACAAAATCAATTATACCCATATTTTCTCTTTCTGTATAAACACTAATCCATTTATCTAAATGAATCATTTCCATAATTCTCATAAATTGAATGATTCTAGAAAATTTGTGCATAACCTTCTCTATTTTTCTGACAATTGAATAATGCTTAAAACTTCACTTTTAGCATAAAATTTATTATGCATAAATTCATTCTCTAAGGATATAAATTTTTCCATAGCTTCCCTATATTTTCTAAGAAATGATAATACTCAAAACTCCACTTTTAAATAAATAAAAATACCCATATTTTGAAATACGCCAAAAATTTCTCTTTTAATATTCAAAATGTTTGTACTTAGAATATCGTGGAAATTCCTCTTTTTGCATCTAAATTTTTATGCATGTAAAAATCAATATAATAAAAATTTCTCTTTTCTCTAATGAAACAATTATGCGTAAATACTATAAAAGTATTTTCCATAGATATAACAAAAATCATTCTTTTTGCATAAAAATGGTTATGCCTAGAATATGATGGGAATTCCTCTTTTTGCTTTATTGAATTTATGAATAAAAATAAAATTCATCTTTTCTTCAAGAAAATTTTGCCATAGCTTCACTGCAATTTTAGAGAATGTTCAATTTTCTAATCTTAAATAAATACTCATAATTGAAATGTGGTAGGAACTCCTCTTTTAAACTAAAATTTTATTATGCATACATAGCATAGTTATAAACATAATTATATTTAAACCTTTTGATTATTCTTAAAATATCCATGAAAATACTTACAAAATGTTAGCATAACTCTCTTTCTATCTTAAAATGAATTAATATGATTTTTTAAATCATAAACAAGCTTAAAAGAATTAATCATCATTTTTAACTAGATTAAAATCATAAAAATATTTAATCTTCTTCTCTAGCTTATCAAGCCTAGAGTTTTGATTAAGATAATGAGATTATCATTAAGATTCATCCTTATAACAAGGATCCAACCATAAAGATGATTAATCTTTAAAGAAAGAGAGATTTACTAAAAGATGTGAGGTGTAGCCAATCACCCGAAAACTTTCTGCCCAACGGCAGAAAGACCATCTTGGCTAGCCCATCCCCGAGTGTATGGAGTTAAAAACCTCCTGAGTTCGAATCTGAAACATATTAAATTTAAGCATAAAGATTAGCATTAAACCAATTAAACATTATGAATCATTAAAAAGCTTGATTTCAAGAAAAAAAACCATTGATTAAAAAGCTTCCCAACCATTAGAGGATTTGGGAAGAAGATAACCATTGAGAAAGATAGAAAAACACCATGGATACCCTTAATTTTTGGCTTGATTCTTTGGAGAGAAGTGAAGCCCACAAGGGAGAACTTGGCCACCAAGATGGAGAGGGTAATCTCCAAGAGAGGATGGAGATTTGTGAAGCTCCAAAGCTTCCCAAAGTAGAGGCAAAATAGAGGGATAATAAAATTACACTAATTTGAAGGTAATACTAGCATGTAAATACACAAAGATGAAAATACAAAAGAATGAGGGTCTATTTATAGGTGAGGGAGGCCACTAATTGAGTCCAACTGGGTTCTAGAGGTTTCCAGCTTCAGTTTGACCTAGTTTGGACAAGATTTGGACCAGTTTGGCTCACTTTTTGATCCAGTTTGCAGGAGGAGAGCTCTAGGAGAGATAAAAAATATCTCATTTTTGAATTAAAAATGCAAGGTAATGATGAAAAAAAGGTGCCTCCTTCTTGATCCCTCTCCCTCCTCGAAGGTGTCAAAAATTGATTTTTTTACTAATAAACCTCAATTTTTAACTAATAAACCCATTACTTAGTCATCTCTCTATCTTATGTGACCATTTACTCATTTTTGGGGTATTTTATTTTATTCTTTGTATTTTTCTCATCCCAACACTTGGATTAATCCTATTGGCCCTTCAGAACCTTATTTAGACCTTAGTCAAAAATTTCTGAAAAATGTGAACCCTTAGGCTAAGGTCTCTTATACACATATTCAATTAATTTCTAATGCACATTGGAAAATTCTTTTTGAACTTCTGTTTCAGGGGAATTCATCTTAAATATAAGGAGAAACTTTGTATCCAAAAATATCTCAATTTTTATATTATCTCTCTCTAGAACATTTTCTCTCTCTAGGCCAAAAACAAGGAAAAACAATATTTTCTAGCTTTTTGAAATAGGGGATGATTACAAAAACTGAAGGGGAGGTTTTTACACCTTTACATCTCAAAAGCTAGAGGGAGGAACCTTACAGGGTGCTGGTGTATAAGAATGAGAGTTGGATCGTCAAGGGGATCCACAAAGTAGAAGTGCCCTCATAATATCCTTATGCATTTAGGAGCCGTTTGGGTACCCATAGCTGAGAAGGTGTGCCCTGTGTGTGCATTTGTTAGTGTCGTTATTAGAAGTGTTAGTGTGGCTAGTTGGTTGTGGTGGGTCAGCAGCTTGGGTGGCTTTTGAGATGTGGGAGTGAGTCAACAGCTTGGGTGGCTTTTGAGATGTGGGAGTAGGCTACTGTCTAGTGGGGTGGTGGAGAGGATAGAGAGGTAGTTGTGTGTTTGAAGTGATGAGTGACCTCTTTTTGAGTGGTGTGGATGGGGGGTGGAATAATGTCGATGGTGAGTGGAGGGGTGACTTGTCAGCATGGGGGAGCAACGGGTACGGGTTCTTCGTCCGTCATGTGGACAGTAACTTGGCCGAAGGCCAGCTAAAGGGTAGTCTTCCTTGCATCCCAATCAATGTTGCATATGTTGTGTCCCATCCAACCCCTTCCAAAGAGTATCTCTTCATGCATTTTTCCTATAGGCATCACATAAAACTTCCCTTCCAAGGGATTATTTCCAATGTGAAACAAAAGTGTGATTGTGCCTAAGCAATGAACTTCTTGAGTTGCCACTGTTGTGACCGTGGTGGGTAGGAGTGTGATTCAATGGGTCAAGCATGTGAAATAGGCGCCTCCTTCATGAGGAGAATTCCCCCATACTGAGGTGTCAAAAATGCATCATTTTACCTAAATATCTCTCTTTTTTAACTATTAACCTTGTCCTTAGTCAACTCTTCATCTTATGTGAGTATTTACTCATTTTTGGGGGATTTTTCTTTTATTCTTCTATTTATCTCCTCCCTACATTTGGATGAATATTATTGGTCCATAGGAACCTTAATTTAAAATTTCAAAAAAAATCTTGACCCCCAAGATAATGCCTCTTGAACAGATTCTCTTGAACAGATTATACTTAATTTCTAATGCACCTTCTAAAAATCTTTTTGAACTTATATTTCAGGGGAGCTTATTTCAATAAGATGAGATATTTTTCTATCCAAAAATATTTAAAAATTGAATTATCACTCTCTAGAAGATTTTCTCTCTCTAGGCCAAAACTGGTAGAAACAAGATCTTTCATATTTCTAAAGAGGGATTTGATTACAGGGGAAGATGCTGGACATCTTGAGAGCTTAGGGAGGAATCTTACATTCTCTCCCACTTGAAAAATGTGAGATGCTCTCATCTCGCAAACTGGGAGTAATCGCACAACAGATCGGTTTCATTCTCCTAGGTGGCATCTTCAAAAGGATAGAACTTCTATTTTACCAATAATTCTCTGAGAATTCTGTTCCTGAGAATCTTTTCTCGAACATCAAGAATTTTTTTAGGTTGGAGTTCCATCTGCCCTTGGGTTGAAGAGGTTAGGATTTCATCATCAAGCCTTGGCACATATTTATTTAGAAGGCTTACATGAAATACATTATGAACTTTGAGATGAGGAGGTAGAAGAAGCTCGTAAGATAAGTCACCTACTTTCTTTGTAATTAGATATGGTCCACAATATCTGGGGAATAACTTCTTGTACTTCCTAAGAGATAAAGAACTTCTTTTGCCATACTCGAATGAAGACCATATCTGCTTCTTTGAATTTTCTGTCTGTCCTCTTCTTATCTTCATATTGCTTCTGTCTATCGTGGGCAGCTTTTATATCTTTACGAATTGCCTGCATGTGCTGCTCCATGTCGTCAAGCATCTGTCTAGACATCTCGACCCTAATCAATGGATCGGACCAAGTTAATGGAGTTAAGCAATCTTGTCCATATAGAGCTTTAAAAGGGCTCATCCCGATACTTCGGTGATAAGAAGCATTGTAGGCGAACTCGACTAGGTGCAGATAGCTTAGCCACTTTTTGGGTTCCCTGCCATAGCATGACCGAAGTATATATTTGATTACTTGGTTTACCCTTTCAGTTTGACCATCGGTCTTAGGGTGATAAGCTGTGCTGAGATCCAAGAAAGTTCCCACTGCTTCGAAAAATGCAGTCCAGAACCTTGAAGTAAACTTGGGATCTCGATCACTTACTATTCTCTCCTGGGTATTAGGCCATGCAATCTGAAGATTTCTTTGAGGAACACTCTGGCCACATCCACTGCAGTGTAGGTTTCTTTTACTGGGATCAGATGGGCAACTTTGGTTAGTCTGTCAACTACCACGAAAATGGAGTTGTAACCTGATTGCACTGAAGGTAATCCAGTAATAAAGTCCATACTGATACATTCCCACTTCATCTAGGGGATGTCCAATGGATGTAACTTCCCAGGCATTTTTACTCTTTCAGCTTTGACTTTCTGGCATGTCAGACATTGACGTACATGATTCAGTACATCCTTTTTCAGACCAGGCCGCCAAAAGAAGCTTTTCTTTACAGACATGTAGGTTTTGATGAAACCTGGATGTCTTGCTATAATGCTGTCATGGGATTCATTCAAAATTTGACCCTTTGTTCCCTCATCATTGGGAATGCATAGCCTGCGATTATAATACATAATGCCATCATCCCCAGGCTGTACCCTTGAACTCTGTTCAACTTCTGTGGAGTTTTGCTTTCCTGCATAAGTAGGGTAGCAATAGGGTCAAAGAATCTATCCTGCATGATAATCAAGGGATTTGATATTACAGTAATTGCAAGCAAGGAGGCTTTTCTGCTAAGGGCATCTGCTACCACATTTTCTTTGCCTGGGTGGTAATTGATTTCAAAATCAAATTCCTGTAAGGTCTGCATCCACCTTCTTTGGTGCATGTTGAGGTCCTTCTGAGTAAAGATCCACTTTAAGCTCTGATGATCTGTCATCAAAGTGAATCTTTTTCCCAGTAGGTAATGTCTCCACAACTTTAAGGCATAGACTACTGAAAGTAATTCCAGGTCGTGGACAACAAATTCCTCTCATGCATTCTGAGCTTTCGGGATTCATAGGCCACTGCATGACCTTCCTACATGAGTGCACCTCCCAGGGCAAAACCACTTGCATCAGTTACTACCTCAAAGGGTAGAGAGAAATCTGGCAGCATCAAAACGGGACTAGTTACCAAGGCGGTCTTCAGCTTATCAAAAGCACTCTGGCACCTGGCAAACCATTAAAATGGGATATTCTTCTTGAGAAGATTAGTCAGGGGGAAGCTATAAGAGCATACTTTGGTATAAAAATTCTATACCATCCAGTCAATCCCAAGAATCCTCTGACTTCTTTCGCTGTCTTTGGTTCAGGCGAGTCTATGACTACTTGGACTTTTGCAGAATCTGGAGAAATTCCATCTTTGGATACCAGAAAGCCCAAGTATTCAACATGGTCGGCAGAGAAAGTGCACTTGCACTTTTTTGCAAAGAGTTGATGCTTCCTTAGAATATCAAGGACTTTTCGGACATGAGTCTCATGGTCAGCTGCATTCTTTGAGTAAATCAGAATGTCATCAAAGAAAACTAGAACAAAATCATCTAAGTATTCTCTGAGAATGTCCTGCATTAAGCGATTGAATGTAGTTGGGGCATTTGTCAATCCAAACGGCATGACAGTAAATTCATAATGCCCATACCGAGTATTGATGGCTGTCTTTGGGATATCTTGCTCATTAATCCTGATCTGGTAATACCCTGATTTGAGATCTATCTTTGTGAAGATCTGGGCTCCACTTAGCCTATCCAAAAGCTCATCAATTCTTGGGATAGGATACTTATTCTTAACTGTCAGAAGCTGATTTAGACCTCTGTAGTCCACACAGAGTCTAAACGTTCCATCTTTCTTTTTCTGAAAGAGAGCTGGTGCACCCCAAGGTGAAACACTGGGTCTTACAAACCCTTGTTCTAAAAGGTGTCTAAGCTGTTCCTTGAGTTCGATGGCATTTTGTACGTGCGCAGGGCTACTGGCTGACGGGGGCTAATTCTATCACATGATCTACTTCCCGAATTGGAGGCATTTCAGTTAGTTCTGCTGGGAATAGGTCATCAAATTCACTTAACCAGTCTGGTTCTTTAGCCTTAAGCTTTGAGTCTACTAGGTTCATTTTGACAACATAAATTTGCTGCTTCTTCCTAAGTCCTTTCAGTAACCTGGAAGCTTTTACTAACTGAAGGTCTGGGGATCCGGAAACTCTAGTTCCTTGAACTTTGTTCCCGTGAAGGTCATGGAAGGAAATGGTTCCATTGTGATAGTGTATGTCAGCTTGATTTTTATGGAGCCAATCCATTCCAAGGATCCCGTCAAAAACTCCCAGAGGTAAGACTTTGAATTGATAGTCGGTTACATTACCATCTAGATTGAATTGGATAAGATCTGTCTCATGGTGAGTGAAAAGAATCTTCCCACTGGCCAATTCAACTTGCATAGGTTTCCCTGATTTCTATTCTAAGATTAGCTTACGCAAGCATCCAGGGGAAATAAATGAATGAGAACTGCCTGAATCAATCAAAAGCTTAAAAGGCTTACCCTGATACTCTGCTGGAGTATGGATGACTGAGAACTGTCAGTTAGGCCCTTGGTTTTCAATTGCAGCATAGATCTGCCCTCTTTCCTCTTCTACTACATCTAAAATTGTGACTGCTCTGGCTGTTGCAGTTTGAGGAGGAACTCTTTCTCTTTGGTTGCCTCAGTTCTGGGAAGGAGTTCTGAGGTTACTCTGGACAGAGGCAGATGGCTGAGCTAGAGTTCTTCTATGGTTTCCCTGGCTTGGGCGAGACGGACCTTGATTAGACTGGTATGAAGGGGTTGGTCTCTGAACTCGGGGTCCTTGACTTCCCTGTCCCCTTGACATGGCAGGAGTCGGCAATCTTTCAATTGGTGACCAAAGCCTTGGCATCCAAAACATCGGTTTTCACTTCTGAGCTCATCCTTCTGATTTCTTGAAAGAGGTGGGGCTCCTGAGAAAGTATTCTGGGGGAAGGGTCTTCCTTCACTTCGGAATCTTCCTGCATCCTGATTCTGATTCGGGCCTTGCTGCCTCTTCGGGGGTGGAAAGTTTGAAGTACTTCCTTGGGCTTGGAATCTTTTAAAGTTAGAGGGTGCTGGCTTTGGCGGGACCTTTACTACAAAGGCTTTGGCAAAATCTTTTGCCATTTTTACAGCTTCAGCCATGGACACTGGCTTGGCATTTTTGACCAGTGTGTCCAAGGGTTCGTTCATTCCCCGAATGAACCTGGCCATGAGTTGTTCTTCATCTAGAGGTGGTGAATATTTGAGTAGAACAGCAAAGGCTTGGTGATATTCCTCGATGGTTTTGCTCTTCTGCTTTAGCTCTAGGAATTCGTTCATTTTGATTTCCAAAAATCCAGGGGACAAAATCTCTTTCTTAAATAGGTTTTTAGGTCGTTCCAGGACTGAGTATTTCTGTCCAGACAGTTGGTGTCACAGTGGTTCCTCCATGCTACCCTGGCTGTTTTTCCACTATTTTTAGTTGGGCAAGAGCCATTTTGCTCCGCTCATTGTAGCTTGTGACGTCAAAATATTCTTTCATGGCTTCCACCCATTTCTCCACAGCCTCGCCTAGGTTCTCCCCTTCTCCTTTGAAGGGTCCTGGCTGAGTCCTAGGAAGAGCCTTGCGAACATGACGGTCAAGCTCGTCATCTTTAGAGAGAGGGTCTGGCTGATGGCCACGGTTTCCTCGTCTCATGATTCTGCCAAAAATTTATATATTATTAAATTTTTATTTTGATATCTTCCACGAGATCCTATGACTTATGAGGTTCGAAAAACAATTTCTTAAACAAGACAATGATCTTATTGGAGATCTATGACATATGTCTGATAACAGATTTTTCTTTATCAGATCGTCCATAAACAATCACTTATACAATAGGGAATTTTTATCCGAAAAACATTTCTTTATTTATATAAAAGTTGTAGTATGTACATCAGCTCGGCTCCAGAATTCAAAATCTCCTCGGAAGTCGTATAAGACGACGGTACTGGGGCCCTAGCCATGCCTTGATACAAACGTTCACTTACTGACAAGGGAGCTATTATTTTCTCCTTAGGAATAAAACAACTAAGGAGTCCGTAGACTTGGCATGAAAGTCTGAAATTTCGAGGCGTCGAATGATATAGAATGACGCCACACACCATTTTCAGCTTTAACAGAATCATAGCCAATGAGAGGTTCTGCCACAGCATTGCACGGTGGTCGCAAGAGGCATGGACATACTGCCCTGCAAACCACTTATACTGTAGTCTCTCCACTGGGTTAGGAAGATATAAATCCTCGAAATGGCGTGCGAGTCTTGCTCGGCTTGTTCGAGTTGAAGCGGAAGAAATGAGATGCTCGAAGGCGAACGCAGTCATATCTTGAGATTGGGTGAGGTCGAGAATACCAGATAAATAGGGAACTTCTATCTATAAAAATAATTTCTTTGATTAAAAATTCTTCATTAAAGAAGCTTACGGAATGAAAATACATTATGAAAATGCTTTTTTTGAGTTTTTATTATCAATTTTTGATAAGAATTTATTTATCTTTATTAGCTTTCAACAAAGCTCTGATACCAACTATGAGAGCCCTCTGCCCCCCTCCGCGCATCGGTGGACTCCCAGTAGAGCTGACAGAGCGGAAGCAACCCCCTCCGGTGCGGGGCAGGGTTTCTCACTCGGGGCCTTGCCCTCGAATGTCCGGGCACGA
This sequence comes from Cibotium barometz, assembly GCF_041138505.1. NCBI lineage: Eukaryota > Viridiplantae > Streptophyta > Polypodiopsida > Cyatheales > Cibotiaceae > Cibotium > Cibotium barometz. The sequence continues at coordinate 1,312,246 of NC_141067.1, read as the reverse complement.
GACTCAGCTGGTGGTCACTCCGAAAACCAAAACTGGGAAAATTTCCCATGCCCGGAAAGCGAGGACGATTCCACCTTTTTGAATTTTCTTAACGATTTTTTTTCTAACGAGATTAATCTAAACTATCCTTCACCTGAATAAACCAGATAGAAAGAAACTATCACTGATATAATTTGATCATCTGAGTAATTTCAACGCTTTTTTCTTGATCAAGATCAGGCACAGCCGTTGATCCACTCAATTGAGAAATTTATCAGGGAATTAACTAGCTACTCGAATCCTAGCGTAATCCTAAGATTTTTCAGTTTGATTATTAAAACTCCACTGATTCCAGCCTAACCCCATCCGGCCCATGGGTTAGCCACCACCCGACCACTGGAATCGGTGAAACCAAACAAGTACTCACCCACACATAATTGAAATGCCTTTCTTAACTTTAGCTTTAGAAAACAGATACGCACACACTCCTCTTTAATATAAAAATAATCCATTGACAAAACAGATATGATCACAGATTTCATAGTTCAAAATTTTCATTCAATCCCTTGTTTCACAAAAACAGTACCACTCTGGACTCTTCGTTGGGACCAGTTAGTCAGCAACGAGATCCAGTAACATATTACAATGATCATTTTGTCAACATACATATATATATCTTCCTCGACATACGAATGGGTGTCCTAAGCACCGCGAGCCCGTGCATCGCCTGGTCAGAACCCTCCAGGATCGGCTGGTCAAGACTTGGGCAGGTTTTTGCCGCGAGCTGTCCCTCGAACACTCCTCCCCGCCAGCTGTTGCAACCGAACTTCCCTTAGATAAACATATATGCCAAATGCTCCCTCGAGCATTCTGGCGTACGACAGTCCTTTAAGAAAACAGGGTTTCTCTGCAAGTTTTCAGTTTTGATTTTGTTTGAAAACCATGAATAATCTTAAATCCGTATCTCAATACTTCTAGATCCAGGTCTGAATTCCAAACAGAATTCCTCGAATTCTGTTAACTTGATCCTCAAATCAAAATCAAAAGTCTTATCTTAGTTTCAGATTCGGTGGGAAATTTGAGTACATTTTTCTTGAACTGGGCACATCGTCATTGATTGAAATTGACGAAGGAATTAGGTCTTGGTCAATAGTCTGAATCAGAGTTTGGGTCTGGAAAGGTTTTCATAAACTATCTTTCTCGAAAGGTACTATTTCAATTTCTCTTTTTCTAAATTTCGTTCGACGAATATTTGCTTACAGATTTCTAAAACATGAATTTCTTATGATGATGAAAAAAATAATCAATTATCTCGATCTCCGACTTCGATAGTTTAATTGAATTTTCTCATTACCATCTTAGTGAATATGAAACAGTAGCATTTCTTCTCACAGATTATCTACTTATTCATTTTTCCAATTTTTATGAAAATTAAACAGAGGATTAAGGAGAACCCTTATTTAATTATAAAGATTTTATATGCATCTAATTACGCATAAAATCCAATTCTGATGAAAGTCACACTTTTACCATCTTAAAAATCATTTATGATGAAAATCACTCTTTTGATATAAAAAAATATCTTTTATGCATAAAAATCATTTATGATGCAAATCACACTTTTGATATAAAAAAATATCTTTTATGCATATGTTTATGCATAAAAATCATTTATGATGAAAATCACACTTTTGATATAAAAAAATATCTTTTATGCATAAAAATCATTTATGATGAAAATCACACTTTTGATATAAAAAAATATCTTTTATGCATATGTTTATGCATAAAAATCATTTATGATGAAAATCACACTTTTAATATAAAAAAATATCTTTAATGCATAAAATTCAATAATGATAAAAGTAACACTTTTATAATAAAAAAATATTCTTTTATGCATACTTTTAGGCATAGAAATCAATAATGATAAAAGTAACACTTTTATAATAAAAAAATATTCTTTTATGCATACTTTTATACATAGAAATCAATAGTGATAAAAGTAACACTTTTATAATAAAAAAATATTCTTTTATGCATAAAAATCAATAATGATAAAAGTAACACTTTTATAATAAAAAAATATTCTTTTATGTATACTTTTATGCATAGAAATCAATAATGATAAAAGTAACACTTTTATTTAAAAAAAATATTCTTTTATGCATAGAAATCAATAATGATAAAAGTAACACTTTTATAATAAAAAATATTCTTTTATGCATACTTTTATGCTTAAAAATCAAATATGATAAAAGTAACACTTTTATAATTAAAAAAATAATCTTTTATGCATAAAAATCAAATATGATAAAAGTAACACTTTTATCATTAAAAAAATAATCTTTTATGCATACTTTTATGCATAAAAATCAACATGATGAAAGTAACTCTTTTGTAATAAAAAAATATACTTTTATGCATTATTTTATGCATAAAAATCCATAATGAAGAAAGTAACACTTTCATAATAAAAAAATTTATCAATAAGTAGCTTTCATAGAATTTAATTCTATTGAAAATCATTCTTTTATAGAACTTAATCAATATACATCTTTCTATGTTGCATGAATGAAAATGACACTTTTAGAATACTCCAACGATGGGGATTACTCTTTTTGATTAATAAAAGATGAAATTTATTTCACAAATTTTCAGAAAATTTTGCCATAACCACCTTTATGTTTGTTTGATGGTGTTCCATGGAGCTCTGGAGGTCAATTGGAGCATTGGAGCATTGAGGTCTTCGCCAAGTGTGGGAGACACAAGTAAGTGTTCAATCTTTACTCTTGACATTCATACAAATTTTGATTTTTTGTTCATCTGTCATTAAGTTTGCACCATAGCTTAATTATCAAATTAATCTTAATTTGTTAAGATTCTTTAAGCATTCTAGGCATTAATAGGCATAGTTCCGTACTTTAGGTGATTTATACAGTCAACCTGATGGTTTACGGATGGACATATGTGACTCATCGAGATGCTGATGACCTTCTATGTTGATATGGGTAACTCGAGACGTCGGTTATTCCATGTGTATATGTGGGTATGTCAGGGTGCCAATGAATCCCTGGTTTCTGCTGGTATAATACCATGTTTTCCTACTTTATTCCAAATGGTTTACAACGAGAAAGTTACTTTGAATGTGAATTTCTCTGATCATCCGCCGCAGTCTGATGGGCAAACAGAGTGTATGAATCAGATTGTAGAGGATATGCTTCGTGCATATGTCTCTAGAAAATCATCATATTGGGAAAAATATATTCCAATGATGGAATTTGCCTATAACAATTTTAAATATACGGCTATTGGTTTTAGTCCGTGCATACTTATGTATAGGTATCAAACCAAGGCACCTATTGATGTCGGTCTTAAGGACATCGAGCTTGATGCATCGAGGGATTTCTTGCATGATATGCAAGAAATGCTGACCGAAGCTTAGGATTCTATCAGAAGTGCTCAAGATAGGGCACCCTTTTATTATATGCTGATAGGGGATGCTCATCTTGGTCTTTTGAACCAGGAGCGTCGGTTTATTTAAAAGTTCCTAAAGATTTTCAGACTTTGTCAAAAGAAAAATGCTCGAATTTATCTCCTAGATATTGTGGTCCGTTATTGAGTTATACATCATATTGGCACTATTGCGTTTGAACTTAAAACTACCTCCACATGTTAGAGTTCATCCAGTCTTTCATATCAATAGATTGAAAGGGAAACTGGGAGGTGAGGATAACAAAGTTACTCCTCAAGAACTCGTTGAAGTCGAAGATTTATCCTATGTTCCACATGAACCTCATAAGGTACTTGAATTCAGGGAAAGGAAACTTTGTAGTTGACTAATCCCTAAGGTTAAATTTAGGTGGAAAGATAGGGAAATAGAGGATTCGACTTGGGAGTCGGTCGATATTGTTCAGTGCATTTCTCCTTCTTTTCATTGCAAGAGTGCAATGGTTTGAGAGAGGGGAAGTATGTTATATGCACATTATGGCATGGGAACAAGCTCTAGTGGAGCATGGGTTGGACTAACCTGAAGGGTTAAGGTTAGGGTCAGGCATCTAAGGGTCACACATGGGAAATGGAAATTCAAGAGTCACTTGAGGGCCCTCCTATATAATAGGGACATGGGGCACACCTCATCAATATCACATTTATTCCCCTCACACCCATAAATCTAACTTTCGAGCGACGGTGTTCCCACCGACCCCCTGGCGGCCCGAGTTTACTTCTGGGCCACATTTACTTGATCTAATCTAATGGCACGTGATGCCCGTATCTAGCGGACGGCCTCACAACCATTGATCCCAATACTCTCTCCCTGTGTGACTTAGTGTCGATGTAATGCACGTAGACATCAGATCCCTTCAAATTCAAAAATCGGCTTGACCGATGATCAATACACTACTCCGAGCTGCTCTTTAAACCTCCATTAATGCTCACTGCACCACAATCAAGAGCCAAGAATGCCGATAGCTGTCGGCTCCAGTCCATCTACGTCCCTCCATCTGCATGCAGCAATTGTACCCCGATCGATAATGGGCTTATGAATTGCAATCCTCAAGGCATCATTAGCATGCAAGATCATTGACTCATTATAAGATTCCTTCCTCAGCAGCCTGAATATTGAATAAGCCTTTACTTCATTACCCTGTAATCATTCCCTGTTTTTGAATACAAGAAAATATTATTTTTCCTTGTTTTGCCTAGTGAGATAAAAATTTCTAGAAAGTGGTAAATCAATATTGAGATATTTTTGAACATAGAAATTCTACAAATATCAAAAATATGTTTTCCTAAAATAGAAAATTAAAATAAATTTTCCAAGGTGCAATTGGAATTAATTAAAAATGATTTAGAAGACCTTAGCCTAAGGATCAAGATTTTTTAAAATTTTTGGATTATGGTTCAATTAAGGTTCCTATGGACCAATAAGATTAATCCAAGTATTGGGATAAGATAAATCCAATGAATAAAAAAAAATATCCAAAAATAAGTAAATGCCCACATAAGATGAAGAGTTGACTGAGGACAAGATTTATTAGTTAAAAATTATGAAATATTACTAAAAAATGAGATATTTTAGAGTAATCATTCATTTTTGACACCTTGGTAACATTTGTGGAAGAGTTTTAAACTAAAAATAATAGGATATTTTTATCTCTCCTCTCTCCTAGATCAAACCAAATCAAAAAGAGAGCTAAACTGGTCCAAATCTTGTCCAAATTGAAGCTAGAAAATTCTAGAACTTAGTTGGACTCAGTTAGTGGCCTCCCTCACCTATAAATAGACCCTCACTCTTTTGTATTCTCATCTCTGAACTAAACTATGTTGGTATTACTCTAAGTTAAACTTATTTTCTATTATCCTCTAAAAATCCTCTACAAATTGAAGAGATTGGAGCTTCTCTCTCTCTTCAACCTTCCTTGGAGTCTTCATCAACATACCAAACCAATTGATTGGTTGGGGGCCTCTCCATTGACTAAAGAATCAAGCAAATTAAGAGGAAAAGTGTGGTTTATGGTCCTTTTTCTTAAATCTCAAAATGTTTCTCACTTCTCAACCCCTCTCAAGCTTGAGAAGCATTCAATTGAATGGCTCTTTAATGCAATTGGAACTCTCTAATGAATTTTAGTGATAAATCTTATAAATTTTACATTTATGCTTAAATTCAAATGTTTTTTAAGCATATCTCTCTCTCTCCCAAAGAATGGTCATTCCTATGACCTATTCTATATTCAAATGATGCTTCTCATGAAGCAATTCTGAAATCTAAAAGTAATTTCTATGCTTGTCAAATTAGAGGCCAAAGAAGTGGCTTTTTAATGCTTTTATGCTATTTAAATTATGAAAAACTTAGGAATCAAGTCCATAATTGGATATTGATCCAAATAATAGTTATTCTATCATATGGTGTTGCTAAACTTTATGCTTTCAAAATTATTGAAATTTATCAGTCACATAGCAGCGGAGCTATGGCAAATTTTCTGAAAAATTAGCACATAAATCATTTTCGCTTATAATATGAAAAGAGAACTTCCTACCATATTCTAGGTTTAATCATCCTAGATTAATTGAATAATTCTCATCATAACCATGGAAAAATTAATTTTTATGTTTATGCTTAAATATTTAATTAGAAAAAAGAGAAATTTCTAGTAATTCATTTTTATGATAAAAGAGAAATTTCCATGACAATAGAAATCCATGTATTCCAATGAAGTAAGAAAAAATTTGGAATACTAAAATAATGTATATTTTATTTAAAAATTAAAGAAAGATTTTAGTTAAATTTATCTTTTTGCATAGATAAATTTAAATGATGAAAGAGGAATTTTCACCATAATTGGAATTCAACCATTTAAATGAGAAAAGTGGAATTTTTAGTGTAAAGGAATTAATGGAGAATTTTATTTAATTTTTAAGAGGAAATTTAGTTAAATTTATCTTTTTGTATAGATAAATTTAAATGATGAAAGAGGAATTCCCACCATATTGGAATTCAATAATTTGAATGGGAAAAGTGAAATTTCTAGTTCAATGAAATTAATGGATATTTTATGTAAATTTTAAGAGAATTTTAGATAGATTTAATTTATGGTAAAAGAGGAGTTCCCATGATAATTGGATTGCACTCATAAGATGAGAAAAAGATGGATTTTAAGTTTATTCAAAAAAATAGGTATTGGTATTTAGTTAAAAGAAGAATTTTTATGATATTTAAGAAAAGATGGATTTGAATTAAATCTTAGTGTGAAAAGATGAATTTCTACCATAATTCTACCTAATGAATTAAGGTCGAGAAATTATGTGGCATAAGGAATATCTTTGGATATTTTAATTGAAAAAATCACTAAATTGATATTTACCCAAAACTAGATGTTTATCTGAAGGGAATCCTTGTTAGAACTAAACCGAATGAATTTGGTTAGACTACGAGAGAGATGGACATTAGACCTACTTGTCCATCTCTCAATCTGAATCAAGCAAAAAACTTCGTGTGACCAATTCTAGTTCCTAAACACAAAGAATAGACTACCGGAACTAAACTAGTTTTTCCTTTGACCGAACTCACCAAGAATCTAGTTGGATAAATAGATAAAATGATGGGTAGATTACCCTCATGAGAGATCAAGGATCCTCATTATGAAGCTGGGAATTTTACTTGCATTGGAACCTCTGTTTTTCATTCAAAGGACTCTTTTACGCCAGAATGCTAGAGGAAGCATTTGGCATGTGTTTTACTAAGAGGAGGTTCATTGTTGGAACACCTGGCGGGGAGTCGTCAAGGGACGTCGCTCACACGGCAAAGCCTGCTGAGGTCTTGACCAGCCTCGGTGCGATTAAAATGGTGCACTTCTAGTACGATGGGCGAGGACTGACGAAGCGGTCCCTGAGTGAAGTGCTAGGACACCTAAGGAGGATCCTAGAGGGTTCTGACCAGGCGATGCACGGGCTCGCGGTTGCTAGGACACCCATGCGTACGTCGAGGAAAATTTCGGATGGACAAAAAAGAAAGATTTTTGGGAACCAAATTTTGATAATGGATCTTGTTGGTTGGCCAGTTGGTCTTCAACGGAGAGTCCAGAGGACACATTTTGTACACAATGGACTCGGAATTTTGGAAAATGATGATCGGAAATATTATGATTCCTATTGAAGGATTGTTTTAAAGCCAGTTGAATCTGTTATAAATGGCAATTTCATATTGGGTGTGTACGTGGTAGGCCTATCTTAAATTTTTGCATGAATCGCAGCTAGGGGGCTTGGGAACTCTTTTCCTCAGTACCCAGGCAAAAACATAACCAAATCTTTATAAAGGAATCCCACCAATACAGTGGCCGGGTGGTTGGCTAACCCATGGGCCGCCGGATGGGGTTAGGCCAGAGGATTCTTGTGAAACAACTAGGTACGATTAGCTACGTTAATTAGATTAAATCCAGAGAAGACCTTGTTCTGTGGGAGGGGATCAGTGGCTATGCCTCGTAAATGAGGAAAAAAGCGGTGATTCCATGGACCAAGTGCAAGTCTCTTCTTGATTTGACCATGTGACTTCATGTTCGGTTAGATCAGTTTAACTAGTTAAGACTTTGACCCGTTAGAGTAATTCCCCCGTTAGAAAATTTTCCCAAGGAGGAATCGCCCGTGCCTTCCTCCAGGCGAGGGGAGTCTTTTCGGGCCCGGTTTCAGAGGAACCGCCCGGGCTAGCCTCTCATCCCAGACATCCGTGGGGCGACGAGGCCCCGAGTGTGGATCCCTGCCCCGCGCAGGAGGCCGACGCCGCTTCCGCCACCGACAGGGTACCACGGAGGGGGCAGGGATCTCACACTCATCATCACCACCAGGAATCCATTGAACATCTTCATCAAGCAAGAACGTCAACAACCATCTACATCACAGAAAAATCAACCGCTTGTCTTCTGCTTCATCGTCGCACCGCTTCCTTTTGTCATGGTCGCCAAAGTGTTAAAGGCAAATGCCTTCAACAGAAATTATAATAACAAACAAATAGAGAGAGAGAACATAATTGTATTGGTTTTACATTTATTTCTTGATGTGTGTCGATTACAATACGAAGAGGTATGAGGTGAAGGGTTATGGCACTGGTTCAATCTTACGTGTAGCTGAGGAGACATTATATGATTACCCTTGTTGAACACCTCGGGTTGAGGCTGTGACGTAGTTTCCAATGGCATTGGTCATAAGGACACGTTATCTGATTACCCTTGTGGCAATTGTGAGGACACATTATGTGATTACCCTTTTTCTAAACACCTGTGTTGGGTTGTGTGGTTTTCAATGCCATTGGTTGCCTTTGAAGCTACTTGCTTACGGTGGCTAACGACACATTATGTGACCTGGTAGTGGAACGTAAAGGAGTGGTTTCCAATGGAACTGGTTGTATGTTGGGCTGTGTGGTTTTCAATGCCACTAGTTGCCTTTGAGGCTATAGGCTTGCAGTGGTGGCTAAGGACACATTATGTGATCTGGTAGTGGTTTCCAATGGCACTGGTCATATGCCTACCTAGCTTTTAGAGGCAACACACTTGTGGGCAGCTAAGAACACATTATGTGATTGTCCTATATTCACGTAGTAGTGGAACGTAAGAGGGAGTGGTTGCACAAAATCCTATGTATCTGGGTTTAGTGTTTCATGCCCCATGGGGTTGGCCTATGCGGTTTCCCCAATTGGGGTCATACACATGCTTGTCTTTGAGTCTGCAAGCTTACAATAAGCCAAAGACACATTATGTGATTTCCCTTATTGAACGCCTGGGTTTGAAGTGGTCCCTCTAGTTAGCACTTTACCTTTCCCCACATTCTTTGTTCCTCGTCCAAACATAGAGAAACTTGAACTTGGTTCCATGGCGAAGAAGATCCCATAGTGGGCTCTATTCAAAGGTGGGACTCTTTCTTGCATTGCATGTGCTTGTCTAGTTTATGAATTGCCCATCACTTGATGGTATTGCAAAAGAGACATGTCCCAAAATTTCCCCTTAATTGACTAGTTTATGGATTGCCCACCCCTTGATGGTAATGCAAAAGAGACCTATCCCAAAATTGCCCCTTAATTGTGGCTGTTGGGGCTACATAGCCATGGCCTCTCCATGGCCATCTTGGAGTAATCCCAACTCAGGATCGATACCTGAAGTTTGAAACAATGTGGTGTCTTGTTGACATGGTTTGATAACTTTTTGGTGGAAGCGAACCTTGATATTCTTGGTCATGCCCCCGCTCCTTCACTAGAGGTTCACCCAAAAACAGGGTGGTTTAATGCCCTTATATAAAGTTTATGGCACTATTCACTGAGCCTTTTGGTGAATCTTTGGCTTAGAGGATAGTGGTGGCTCTTGTTCCCATGTGTTTCGTTGTTCCTCTGCTCATGAATGTATTTATTTGCTCGTTTCTTCCCAAAACTTCTCGCTTGGGATAGATCTGATAGTATTGCATTCTTAACGCGGGATCACTTTATTAAGTGATGGTTATTTAATGGGACCGAACGTTCGGTGGGTTTGAGGAGACTATAGTCGATTGGATTGTTGTTTCTAATAATTAGTCCAAAGCAAGTTCATATCAAAGGGCTTCCCTCTAGTGAATCGGTATCTAGTGTGCAAGTCTGAAAGGATTCAGACATGTGTGTTCTACTCAAGTTGCCAAAAGAAAATATTAATTTTGAGTTGTTTTTAAAAAACCTTTTCTTTTGTAGGCTCACATCTATTGGCTCATGGCTCACACTTTGTGGGCTCATGCCTATGGGCCCAGATCATGTATTACTAGGCTGGTGGGGATTCACGTCTAGTGGACTCATGTCTTTTTTGCATGAGATAGGCTCACACGAGTCTGGTGAGCTAGATTTACGTCATGCTTGCTAGGCTCACGTATATGGGCTCATGCCTTGTGGAATCATGCATATTGGCTTATGCCTTGTGGGCTCCTACCTTGTGGCATCATGCATGTCGACTTATGCCTTGTGGGCTCCTACCTTGTGGCATCATGCATGTCGGCTCATGCCTTGTGGGCTCACAATAGGCCTAGCTAGACTCACATAAGTTTTTGTAAAATAGGCTCATGTATTTTTCTTTTTATGAAATAGGCCTACTTGGGCACGTAGTCCAAGTAGTGGATGGTCTTTCAGCCTATGATGACATGTTGGTGAGTAATTATTGGGGAATAAATATACTTAATGCTGGGGATGGTCACCAAGGGAGCTTTTCTTGGCTTCCCTCTCTCTCTACTTGAGCAATCTCTCTCTAACTATTGCCACCACCATCTCCGCCCACCATCGCCCCCAGCCCAACCCACACCACCCTCCTTCTGCCACCCTCTTCCCTCCCCCTCTCTCTTTCCTCCCTCCCTCCCTCTCTCACTCTCTCTAGGAGAGAGAGTGTAGTGTGGGCTATATCCATCTCTATATCCTCCTCTCTCCTGTTGAGATATCGAGCTCATCTAGTGAGGTGGTGGACACTTATGACCCACCTGGGGGATAGGTCCCACACTTACACCACTGGTATAGTTGGTGAGATCATGGGTGATATGTGGCCAATGGGATGACAGGCTGTGTGACAGCCACATTCTAGAGACTGGCATAGTTATAGCACCAGCTCATTTAGTTGGGTTCACACTATAGAGAACCCTAGTATGTATTTGGTTGAGTACCTTGTCATATGTGTGTACTCTTATCTTTGTATATGGTGTGTTGAGTGTTGAGTGAAGAAGAAGAAGATTTTCAGCCTCTCACCTTGTGTGTTCTCTATTAGGGTTTTGTGAGTGTGTGTGTGCTTGCAAGAGCTCAAGCTCTCTTCTCCCCTGCATCTTTTCATGGTATCAGAGCGCCTGGTTCATGCTAAGGGCTGAGCTGCAAGCAAGAGAGCCACAGGAAGCGGTACGAGGGTAAGAGCTTCAACTACTCTTCCCTATTTGCGTTGGCGACTACACCCTTGTCGGTGGGAGGCACCGGCAAACGATCTTTGATTGAGGAGCTTTCTTCGCGGGAGTAAAGCCATAGGGCAACTAATTTGTCCTAGCGGATGTCGTTTTTTGGGTCGAAAACGCGTTTCAAGCGTGTCAGGACCTCCGTTTTTCAGAAAGCAGGCGATTTTGAGCACTGCGGGTAAGTCATCGATTCTCTGCAGAACTCTATTTTAAGAACTGTAGAAACACAGATTAGCTGTGCAGACACTGTGTGTGCTGCAAGGAGGTCAACAGTTGCCATTGGGTGTATGTATGCACATTGAGGTCACTGGTTGTGACATTTGAGTGTACTACAGTACCGCTGCAGAAAATACAACAGTTTGTGCAAGACAAACCAGAGTGCTGTTTCTGGTAAATTTGTGTGTCTGGCAAGATGTCAAATGATGGCATAAACCAGATTGTTGCTGAGAAGCTTGATAAGAAAATACAGTAGTTTGTGCAGAACAAACCACCAGAGTGCTGTTTCTGGTAAATTTGTGTGTCTGGCAAGATGTCAAATGATGGCATAAACCAGATTGTTGCTGAGAAGCTTGATAAGAATAACTTTCATGCTTGGAGGTTCAGGTTGATGAATTTCTTGATGGGAAAGGGTTATTGGGACTACATAGAAGGTGAGCATGAAGAGGCACCGGAGATACCGGAGATCAATCCGACTGCTACTACAGATGTAAAAGAGTTCAAGGATTGCCCCTTGGTATGCCAGACATTTTTATAGGGCATTCTCATGTTGATGGAGAGTCTAGTGGCTCAGAGATGAGCCTATGTGAGGAGCTTGGGATACCAACTATGAGAACACCTGGTGTAAAGAAGGCTATGGAAGCCATGAATGCAAAGCTGCAAAGATCTGGGAGAGTGAAGAATCCTGTGCAGAGGTTTACCTATGATGGTTATGTGGCACATCACTATGCATACATGGCAAAGGTTGTGCAGGTTGTAGAGCCCACATGCATTAATGAGGCTGTTGGAAATGTGTGTTGGGAGAAAGCTATGGATGAGGAGATGGATGCACTATATGGAAATGAGACTTGGGATTTAGTGCGATTGCATGAAGGCAAGAAAGCCATTGGATGTAAGTGGGTGTACAAAGTAAAACATAACAGTGATGGAAGCATAAACAGGTATAAGGCTAGATTGGTAGCCAAAGGATATGCACAGACATATGGCATTGATTATGAGGAAACTTTTAGCCCAGTTGCCAAGATGGCAACAGTGAGAGTTGTGATAGCAGTGGCTGCGTCAAAGCAATAGTCTTTACATCAGATGGATGTAAAGAATGCATTCTTGCATGGGGATTTGTAGGAAGAGGTGTATATGCTGCAGCCACTTGGTTATGAGGATGTGAGTCACCCGGAGCATGTTTGCAAGTTGAAGAAAGCCTTGTATGGCTTAAAACAGGCACCAAGAGCATGGTCGGACAAGATTTTTGAATATCTTGTCACTATTGGCTTTCATGTAGCCAATGTAGATTTCTCGCATTGAATTTAATTTCTATGCATAGAAAGATGCATAATGAAAATTTTTATTATAAAAGTGTTGTTTCATTGAATTTAATTTCTATGCATAGAAAGATGCATAATGGAAATTTTTATTATAAAAGTGTTGTTTTCGTTGAATTTAATTTCTATGCATAGAAAGATGCATAATGGAAATTTTTATTCTAAAAGTGTTGTTTTCGTTGAATTTAATTTCTATGCATAGAAAGATGCATAATGGAAATTTTTATTATAAAAGTGTTGTTCTCATTGAATTTGATTTTATGCATAGAAAGATGCATAAAGGATTTATTTTTATTTCAAAAGTGTTATTCTCATTAAAATTGATTTTATGCATAGAAAGATGCATAAAGGATTTATTTTTATTTCAAAAGTGTTATTCTCATTAAAATTGATTTTATGCATAGAAAGATGCATAAAGGATTTATTTTTATTTCAAAAGTGTTATTCTCATTAAAACTGATTTTATGCATAGAAAGATGCATAAAGGATTTATTTTTATCTCAAAAGTGTTATTCTCATTAAAGTTTATTTTTATGTATAAATAGATGCATAAAAGGATTTTTATAAAACTGTTATTCCCACTGAAGTTGATTTTTATGAATAAATAGATGCATAAAAGGATTTTTATAAAAGTGTTATTCCCACTGAAATTGATTTTTATACATAAATAGATGCATAAAAGGATGTTTATAAAAGTGTCATTCCCACTGAAGTTGATTTTTATGCATAAATAGATGCAACCCGTAGGTCCCTTTCTTTCACCTTCTAAGGATGATCTCTTCTAACACTATACCTACAGTCATAACATAGAAACTACCTTCCATGAGATAAGAATTGATGTGGATTTGAATCTTTAGCATCCTTTTTATAGGCCTGATACTATTTATATCAGAGCTTGAGTTTGACCAAGGTTAGGTTTTCCTAATGAGACCCAAGTCTCATATGACATTAAGTTTCTTCCTGCTCCTATATCCAATAAAGCAAGTTTGGCTATTGTTTGTGTGTTCTAGGGAAGTCTAGGCAAAGCCTTGCATTCGGTTTGACCTCCAAGCTAAAATAGATAACCCATGATGGATATTTAAGGATGTCCCAATCATTGTAGTTATTACTATGAGGGAGATAATATGAATGCCACCATTTTGATCAAGTTGGGAGGAGTGACTACGGTCCTTGACAGGGGAGCAGAGGAGTGAGCATTGTAACCAAAGACATGTGGGTGGCAAAGATGGGAAAACAAGCCCCTTAAAAGAGCAAAAATATTCCTCAATCTAGTAGATATAAATTCATGAACCCTTATGCGAATCTTGTGAGTGAAGGACATCGAGGTAACATCATGTGGCCTAACCTATGAGCATACATTTGCAATTGTTGACTTTGGAAGGCCCACCAACTATGATGTGATTCTTGGAAAACCATTCATGCACCAATTACCAATGATTCACGAGTGGTGTTATGACATCATACCATTAAGGTAAACCTGAAAGACCATGAGTACAAAGAAGACACCAGAATGTCTATCCGATGACTTAGGGTCAGATATGATGGCTCGCTCAAACTTAATACACATGTACCACTTCAATATGAACAAATAGTTCACTTACTCTTTAAATTCAAGGTGATATACCATAGACTAGCATTGTTCCCAAACAATAGTCAATTGGACTAAGCACCATATATAATTGAACTAATCTAGAAGATAGTCACAGTGTGAATATCTAGGAGATAGTCACACATGAAAAACTTGAGATAGTCACATGACCGTAAAAAAATTGAGATAGTCACAGTTGTGAAAAACTTTGATCTTTTGAGTGCAGTTTCTTTTCTGATGAACTTTAACAGTTAGTCTATAACATGTAGCAACCTTAACAACCTCAATAGAAGAAATTATTTTGGCATGATTTTCTCAAGAAAAGATGTGAATATCTCAAAGATAGTCACGCGTGAAAAACTTGAGATAGTCACGGCATGAACAAGTATGGTTTTGTACACCAATTTTTTTTCAAGATAAGAGGATAAGATTTCAAGGATAAGACTTTTTATTTTTGGTAAGGCAATCCCTAAATTCATGACATGATTTTTAAAACTTTTTTAGATGTTAATTTCTCTAGTTTTCATGTGTCGTGAAAAATCCTAGTAATAAAAAACCAGTTTTAGACTGATTTAAAATTTTCGGGTCTAAAACCTATTTTTACCTGATCGAAATGTGTAGTTTTTGAGCTTGCTTACCCCATCTAAAGTAATGAAAACTTTCGCACAAGACTCAAACAATAATATCTTTTATAGTTTTTATGATTTTATTTTATTTTAAGGAGAAAAAACAACACCACCCTAGTTTTTCACGTGAAAAAACAAAAAATGATGAAAACACAAAAATGAACAATAAAATGATTAGCTTACTTCCCTCTAGGCTTCCCAAAAGTACTCACAACCTAATTCTTTAACCAAAAACAACAAAAATCAAACTTTTACCATACTTTTCAACATTCTACAACAACCTAATTGCTCTCATGTCTTCAATCAAAGCCTCACCAAAATTAAAAATGTAGATTTTAAAACATGCAACGAAGGATCTGCGTTCTTTAAGAAGAAGGAAGAAGTAATATTAATGCCCAGCATAGGCGGTGCCAAAAATGTTAGAGTCCATTTCTACTCCTTACAAGAGCTCTCTCTCATTCAAGTAGAAATGAAAATAGACAACAACTTCCCTTGCTTCCAAGTCCATGATCTCCATGACCTCCAAGATTCACATGGTAGTATCTATCTCCAATCTTCTAAGCCTCCCTCTTATTGTCAATAAGAGATTTGCTTACACCTCTTTGCAAGGACACACCTCTCTCACTCTCTAGACTCTCTGACAAAGCATAAAGATACACATGTCCTAATAGCAAAAGTAAGCACCTCCTTGTAACTCTCTCTCTCTCTCTCTCTCTCTCTCTCTCTCTCTCTCTCTCTCATATACACAAGATTAAGAGTAAGGAGATAAGAGGAGCTCACTTAGCACAAAGGGGGATTGTCTCTTTGTATTGTGAGAAAATGTCTTATATACATCTGGCCTTTATTCACATTTGGGAACCCGAAACTTAAACTCTAAGTAGTAAGCTTGGCCACCCATGAGGCTAGCTTTTCTCATAATATTTACAACTTTTATAGTTCTTTTTCATGGCACTTATTGGTACTCCCATATGTGGTAGAGAATGCTTTTGGTAACCCCAAAATGGGTTAACACTAGGGTTTTCTAACATCAACTTCCTTGACCTCATCAGGCCCGTATAAGATACGCCTTCTTGTCAAACCTACTATCTAGCATGCATCCATCAAGCAAGGAAGATTTAATAGCATACAAGTAAGCAAGAAGAGGGAAGATGAGAGCTCATAAGTAAACTATTGCAAGGGAATGATCGTGTATTGCTTATTGTCAAAAATGACACATATACAAATGACTAGTTTTCACACTAGGCCGACCAAACTAAAAAATGGTCCGACCTCTATTACTAGTCTTACTAGCAAGTATGTACACTAACTCTTTAAAAAGGTTCCTCTATTACTACTCTTAAACAAGTATATACAATAACTCCTTAGAAATCCCCTTATTTAACATTAAGCACATGGTAAAGCTATTTCATATGTACACTATTACTAGTCTTAAGCAAGTATATACACTAACTCCTTAGAAATCTCCCTAGCAGAAGAAGATGTAAATTGGAAGATGAAGCATCCATAGCTTCATTTACTAAGTAACTAAAGAGGAGGAAAACTGGATGCACTTACTAGCCATGATAGATCTATGTCCTACACCTATGAGAACACAATTTTGTGATAAAAATGGTAGAGACATTATCCAAATCAGGACTATGATGCCAATGCTTCCAAAAAGAGACATTGTATCACTTAGGGGCTTAAGTGCAAGTCTTGCACAAACCAACTCCTCTGAGAGCCAAAGACGATAAAGGAGGATGACCCTTCTCAAAGAATTCCTTGAAAAGAGAGAAGCTCTACTCAAAAGAGCTAAGAAACTAGCAAAAAGTAGAGCTAGAAACCCACCAATCCTCAAGGAGGGGGAAGAACAGTACTTGTAATATGTGGAAGCCTGCCAACAACTGAGAAATTCTACTCTAGTTGGAAGGATCTATTGAAAAGCCCAAGTGTAAATGCCATGAAAATAGATCCTGAGATAGTTGAAGTGCTAGCCTATGATGACTAATCTAATCGTCCAAGTCTAGACAAAGAAGATGAAACAAGGCCATAAAGGAAGGAAGAGTCTAAGCCTTCAATCCCTACCACCAACGATTAGGAAGAGGACCCTAAACAAGTCCCTTCTCGATTCAAAAACTATAAAGTGGAAAATGGAAATCCACCAAAAAAGGAAAAAATTCGAGGAACTAGGAGTATCCTATGCCAGACCAAAAGATGCAAAGCAAGTGGATTTAGCATTACTTAGGGAGGAATGTGAATTGGTGAGGATAGCCAAGCTAAAAAGAGGAGACAAAACTTGTAGCAATTCTTAAGGAACATAGAGGTGTATCCGCTTGGAGCTATGCTTATCGGAAAGGAGTCCCTCTAGAGGTTTTCCAACACATAATTTCTTTAGTGGATGGTGCTAGGTTGGTCAAATAACAACTATTCACATATAATGAGACCTACATTGACAGACTTATCAAGGCAAGTTTCATTTATGAGATTGAGCACACAGATTGGGTGTCACCAATTGTGATCATACCCAAGAAGAATGGTAAGATTCATGTGTGTGTTAACTTGAAAAACTTAAATATAACCACGATAAGAGATCATAACCCACCACTATCACACATTGAACATGTGCTTTAGAGAGTGGTAGGAAAAGAAGCCTAGAGCTTCTTAGATGGATTTTTCAGGAGTATTAGACCCAAAGGACCAACACAAGATAGCGTTTGCTACTTGCCTATAAAGTAATTTCATTTGGTTTAACCCACGTGCCATCTATATTTTAAAGACTTATGTGCATGATGTACAAGGATTTCCTAAGGAAATTCTTAGAGATATTCATGGATGATCTCTGTGTGAACTCAAAGTTTAGACGAGAACACATACCCCATCTATAGCTAGTGTTGGAAAGGTACTGACTATACAGACTATATCTAAACCCTGTGAAAAGTGCAAGTTCATGGTGAGACAAGGTGTAATCCTATGCTCATTATTTAGTGAAAGAAATGATTTTTCTCTATTAATTAATTCTCTATAAATAACCAAAGAAAAGGAACCAACGTTATGGAAATGAGACTAAGTGCATGGGCAGAGCTCAACAACATACATGCCTGTAGTTAAGCCAGCTCTTGTTAAGCACATAGATAATATTAAAGATGACAGATGGTCATCAGCATGACCCATGGGGGGTTTTATAAAACTTTAAGATGAAATTCTTTACATCTCTTACAATCATACATTTGTGGTGAGATGAACTTCTTGCACCAATTGGACTAATATATGATGTCATTTTGGCTAGACCTTTAATGAGTGAAGCCAGGTTGGTGCATGACTGGGTATTAGACCACATTTATTTGGTGCATGATTGGGTATTAGATCACATTTATTTGAGAAAATATTCCCAAGTTCTAAAGGTATACCTTTAAACATGGAAAACACATCTAGTGGATGGTAACTTATTTGGAAACAAGTGTCTACACTAAAACCAGATGCATGTGCTTGCTACCATTAATGTGATGCAAACAAGAGAAGCAAAGTACACAAAAATGGATGTAAAAGACCTAGGTCCTTTTATCTCAGTATTCATGTAAGAACCTTTGTTGATGATTCAAGTGAATTGCACAAATAGTTATGTTCTAAGTGGTAATAGAAGGGTTTGTGCCTCAAGAAATGGTTGAAGCAAGAGTGCTATCATGCTAGGTGCAATGAAATATATGGAGAAACTACTTAGTGGTTAAGATATGTCAAGGCCACTAAAGTACATAAGGAATTATTCTCTAATAAATGGAGTGAACAATTGAACAAGGTAGTCACCACTAATGATGAGAAAGGAATGATAGCCAACCTCAAGGAAAAAACAAAACTCGACTCACCAAGTCAAAAAGGAGGAAATGAAAAAGCCTTGGTTGAAGTAGAAAAGGATCCATTAGCTTCCCCTTCACTCATTACAAAGGAAGGGTAAGCTATCAAATCTTGCTTGCTTGGATGCATGCTAGATAGGTCTGTTTATAGGTTTTCATCTTCCATTAGCTTCCCCTTCATTCCTCGCCTTTTGTGAGAGAGAACCATAACAAAGGACCACCTCTTTTTGCCTCCATCTAGGCATAGATAGCTCTCCTTTCACCCCTTCAGCAAAGGAGCCTTTCGGTATAAACAAAGTGAGGACAAGAGATGGACAAGCTCGCACACCCACATAGGGAAGTTGCAGCTTTCGGCTCTAAGACAAGACCCAACAACACATGCTTTGGCAAGGCTAGGGTAAGATCTTGGCTTAAACATAGCAGTACCCTGCTTTGAGATGCTATATATGCTATACTTCTCCTTTAAGCATTGATGACCATCCTTCTTTCCTCTTCTTTGGCTTTATGTTAAAGATTATCCTTTTACTCACATGACCTAGGTGTCTTGAGCTCTTAGAAATCTTTCCTCTTCTTTGGCTCTATGTAACCTTCTACTCATGACCTAGGTGTCTCGACCTCTTAGAAATCCTCATTTATGAGCACATGACCTAGGTGTCTCAAGCTCTTAGAAATCATCATTTATGAGTACACCACTCATTTATATAGGCATGGAGACCTGATAGAAGCACCTCTATTATTAAACGTTGTTGTTGAGACAGACACAAAATCTTGCAAAGCGATAGGAGTAGAAACTCGCAAAGCAAGCAATGGCACATAAAATAAATGCATATTTGTATGGCTGATTAGCCACATTCTCAAGTTAGAAGGAGATCATCTCTAGTCCTTGGGTTGCAAGGGCCGAATGCGAGCCTAGATGCCCTCAAGCTATGCATAGACAAAATTTCTCTGATGTACTCTAATATGGTCCCAGTTAGGTGATGTGGCTGGTATGTTCCATATGGACTAGTCGTAGGGTGGTCAACCTATGATATGATTTACCTTTGATACTATATATAGACTAGCTTCAAAGTCTTCATATCATATCAAGATCATTGAGCCTAGATCTATCTTTGGTCTATTTTCAGTGCCTTGTGTGCCCTTGTAAATTCATGACATTATCTATTTAGAGTCTACTTGGATCACCAAAATATACTTTCTATATGCGCTTGCTTGAACGCCTATGTGTGCTCACTGCCTTGTTTATGCCATGTGTTACGCATTGTCGTGCCTACTATGCTGCCTACGCGTTATACTTGTTTTTGCTAATCATGTGGGTGCAATGCCGAGCTTTGCTAGTCACTAGGGTGCGGTGTTGGGCTTATGGCCACCGTTAGCTAAGGAGGGATAGAAGGTAGGGCAGGTGCCTTGCTGGCTTAAGGCATGTCCAATCTAACCTTATTGGGTAGAGCTAACTTTTCATGGCCTTTCAGGCTCATAACATAATCCCTCCTTGTGAAACTAGACCTCCCCCTTAGATGTCGAGGTATCTAGGAAGGAAATTTAAGGAGGTATCAAAGCCCACAATTAACTCTCGCTACTAATAGGGTTTTTACAATTTAGGATTGTTTATATTCCTTCATGCTCTTTCTCAATATGCAAGGAACTTCCAAAACTCTTAAGAGGAAACAATCTCAAAATGTTTCTTCCTTCTCAAGTTCATGACATGAACTCACCTTTAAGATCATTTCAATGTAAAAGAGAACTTAAAGGTATACTAATCTTAAACCCAAAAAGCAGAGATCACCGCGTGCAAAAAGCAGACAGCGTGCTTGGAGTCACCAGTCCTCGTCTCGATTTCGTAGTACAACGAAGCCCTGTTTATTTGATTTCAACGAACCTACCAGATTCCGAGTTTGGGGTTTTACGCGGAGACTCGGGTTAGGGCTTTGGATTTTCTCGTATGAAGCCATCTGTCGAAGGTACTCCTATATCTCATCTAGCGCTTTTAATGAGTCGCATTAGGGGAAAATGGAAATCTACTTACCATTCAAAAGTGACATTGTGTGTTCACGATAAAGGAAAAGTGTGGTGAGGAATCTGAGGGTTATGTTGCGAAGAAATGGCTATGGCGAAGAGGAGTGGTTTAGGGGGGTGGAAAAATTAGGAATGCAACAAATATTGCTTGGGAAAAGTGAAGATGCATTACAACATTGAAGGTGAAAGAGGAGAGAGAGATCTGATTTGGAGATGAGATCTTGTGGTGACATTGATGAGGATATAGGAAGATAGTGGAGGTGCATCTTGAGCTAACAATTATTATATCTCCATGGCTGTTTCAGGTTCAATGATATTCAGGGTGAGCTTGGTAGAAGGAGACTCCATGCTTCTCTCTTTAGCAGATTGGGATTCTTGACAAAGCCCTCTGAGGTTTCTATTAAAAGGGAATCAAAATTGGAGCATAAACTTCAATATTTGCACCCTGCGTTGAAGAACAAAATAGTGGCACCACCCAAGGTTGCAGATCTATTAGCCAAGGTAGATGCATCATCCGCAGATCTTGTTACCTTGGGTAGCCTACGATGCTTGCAGGAAAGCAAACATCTAGAGCAACCCACGTGGCTACCCAAGCACGCTAAAAACAATTGAATTGACGCAAGTTGTTGGAAAAGCAGTGTGACACTGCTCAAATTAGCAAAGGCCATTACATGACAGATCAGAGAAGGGGGGAATATCGCCTAGCCATTATTTTTACTACCTTTTCGAGTTCCTACAAGATGATCTGACGCTCCTTCTCGATTGTGTTCTTGTCCAAGGAAAAATTTTGGATGATATCCACAAAATCGATGAGCTTGAAGCCTATTCTTATGTTCGTCGATGGGGATTCAAAAGTACCTCACAAATTAGAAAATTATAAATTCATTACCACATTTGAAAATAAGCTTTGTATCATGAATCAATATGTAGGACTAATGGCCACCTTCAACACTGAAGGTGTTTTGGTCCACTTTCGATATCGAAAGTGCTATTTGGAAAATGGGGAAAGAGCACATTCTCCTATGTTTATTGAATTTTGGGGAGAACTGTGCCAACTCCCCACCATACTTTATGTACAGTGTTTTTTTTTTTTGAAACTTCATTCATACAAACGATACTTTACGTATGTTTTTTTTAAAAAAAACTTCACTCACACAAACAAGCGCGAAAATCCTATGATTTGATTAACGTGTAACTCAAATTCAAATGTGGTAATGAATTTGGAATTATCTACCTTGCGATATACTCTAAGATCTCTGTCGATGTCCATCGATCCCTCACGTTGAATATAATCATAGGCTTGATGTTCATACTCATTCGAGCTCTATAAGCTGTTCACATAAACTTGAGAAAGACATGCATACGAAGAAGATGTGCTACAGAAATGGTATGGGTTGCAATGTCCAGCTTCATTCAAGCATTTCAAAATGTTTATATGAAAGTACATTGACAACGTACACGTGCAAGCAATCAAGAGAATAAGGGTACCCAAGCATTCTAGTTAATTTTAGTATGCACCTTGCAATATACTCTAAGTTCTCTGTCGATGTCCATCGATTCCTCATGTCGAATATAATCATAGGCTTGATGTTTATACTCGTTCGAGCTCTATAAGCTGTTCACATAAACTTGAGAAAGACACGCATACGAAGAAGATGTGCTATAGAAATGGTATGGGTTGCAATGTCCATCTTCATCCAAGCACTTCAAGATGTTTATATGAAAGTACATTGACAACGCACACGTGCAAGCAATCAAGAGGATAAGGGTACCCAAGAATTCTAGTTTATTTTAGTATGCACATCCAAACTCTAACCCAATCTCCACTTTGGTTTCAAATCCCCCTCAAAACCATGTTCATCTAGTGAGAGTTTATCATAGACTTGGTAGTATTTAATTCTTCAATCTAGGTCTATTAGTTTAAAACCACCAAATATCAACATGATGAAGGTAATCTAATGGAAATCTAAACACCAAATATCAATGTGGCTAAGATAATCTAATGGAAATCTAAACACACTTTTCCACTTCCATTTGGAATATAAAACATGCAATCATACTACATCCATTATGCTCTTTTGACTTGCCATCATTGACAAATTTGAATGTAATGTTTATAGCATAGTCCACATATACGATCAACAAAAAACCCTATTGCCTCAATTCAAAGTTTATTATACACCTTGATCCATCATGCAAAGGTTGCAATGACATTTAAGAGGTAACCTTTTTCTCATGTCTAATAATCAAGTGTGTAGACCTTCCTTCTTTTGAACAATAAATTATCCCAAATTGATCTTATCTTTCCTTAGCATACATAAGAATTTGCTAAATAATTTGGGGCTGGCCCAACTAGGACCCTTTGGCCATTAATGCTAGACAATAGATTGGTTACCATATGCGAGCCTTGTAGTAGAGGCCGGCCTTTTAGAGAATGATGGAGACCATACCAAAGCTTCATGAAAAAAGTGAAGTTCACAAAACCAAGCTAGTTTTAAGGCATCAACCTATTATCATTGTAGAATCCATTCAAGCAAATCGAAGTCTAATATCTAGCATGAATAAAGATTACAGATCAAATGAGGAACCGAAATATCTCAACATTGAGTTGAATACATCCCAAAAGCAACAATGTCCCACCTATGTATCCATGTGAACCACAAATGAGTTAACCAACACACTATACATTAAATCCATAAACAAAGAATCCATCTCCCTTGTTCTCCTAGGGACATTTTTCTAAAAGAACGTCCCATATTCCAATAATACTCCTTTCACATAATAGTCAAAGGCAAGTCTAGCCTACAAAGCGCACTCTTACTATGTCTCTACATGAAGCACTCGCTTAGATTTTCTATTGCAAAGTCAAGTATATCACATGTAGAAATACCAAAGGAAACATGATATGAGTATTGGCCAAGAAGTTGTAACTCTCCTTAAGAATGGCATCCATTATTCATGAATTGGCAAAGTGTTGTTGCATTTGAAAGAGTAATCCATGTCAACCAATGCCAACTAAGGAATATCCACCATCCTGGATCCACTCTACGGAATCTTGTCCCAAGATCAACATTGGAGTAATAATTTACTCTAAAAAGAATGATCATGATCAATTAGGTCAACCATCATGGGCAAAGGATACGTATCCTCAACAATGCCTCAAGGTTCTCACAATCTATCAAAATTGTTACACATTATTTTACACCCATCAAAAAAATTTGGTGCAATTGCCACATGGGGATTTGTTTGGCCCAATTTTATCCCTTCTTGTAAACAATCTTATGAAAAATCTATGCAACCATGTCTAGATTCTCTTGAAACCAGTCCAAAAAATATGTGGGACAAAATTGTATCAATAAGTTCCCTCATGCAAAGTGGCTTCCATATTTTTTAAATGTCAAAAACTTGGAAATATACCAAATTTATGGTTGACATACAAATAAAGACCTTTAGATAAGATACTAAAGGGACTCGACCCATCAATAAGTTTGTAATCAATTAAACCAAATTTCAATAAACATATGTTTATGGATTTGTAAATAATCCTTGCTCATGGTCACAAGTGATTATCCAATCGCCACATGTAACCAATGGCTTCAAGAGAACTTATTTCATGAACAAAACCATTGTCATCCATAATGTGGTGATTATCCAATCACCAGATGCAACCAATGGATTCAAGGGAACTTATTTTCATGAACAAAACCATTATCTTCCATAATGAATCATCAAAAACCACTCCACCACTACCCAAGGATACAATTTGTAAACACAACTGGGGTCATTGGATGATCAAGTCCCATTACATAGAACCAAGGGCCTAATGAGACTGATAAAGTAAATATCACAAGAAATACATGTACATAGTGTTACAAGTTGAATATCATATGAGTTTTATCATCATGTGCATTCATTTAAGACCAAATTGCATTAGCCAATCAAACGGTGTGTAGTTTACCACTATCACAAGAACATTAAAAAAATTCAATATATTAAACATTTAAAAAAATGCAACTATGACCGTGATAATTGGCAATTATTGGTGGTGTAAATGTTGATATAAAATTATGCTTCCACACAAGTCAAAGATCCAAATCTTTTATTCAAGTACTACACCATACACATTATGTTATCTTCCTCTTTTAGCGAATCTGTGTGACTGACGTTGTTGGCATGTGTTTGTGCACATTTTTAATGCCCAACAATTATTAAACCACCCTAATCTAATAATAATTAATCACACAATAATCCCTTGCTGTAAACTCACAATCAAAGCCTGCACTCCATTGATACCCAAGATTAAAGGAATCGTAATGCTAATCATCAAGCTAATCAGTTACAAGTCTCATTAATCAAGCTAAAGCCTTGCAAAGAGCTTTTAGCTCATGAAATTTAGGAGCAAAAGCTCCTCTCCTATGATCCTTATTCCCACGTGATGTTTTTAACAAAAGTCCCTCTTTCTCTTACCACCCGGATATTGCATGACTCTTTCACCGTTTTCCTATAGAGCTTTATGCAACTGCATTAGGGGTTAGGCTAGCACCATGAATGCTTCTTACTAGATTCTCTAGGCCTTGTCCACAATTGCTTCTTCAAGAACTT
Organism: Cibotium barometz; assembly: GCF_041138505.1. Lineage (NCBI taxonomy): Eukaryota > Viridiplantae > Streptophyta > Polypodiopsida > Cyatheales > Cibotiaceae > Cibotium > Cibotium barometz. Next base: position 1,286,646 of record NC_141067.1, on the reverse strand, counting down.
TGCAAGAGGCCATGGATAGGGCCAAGGAATAGAATGGTATGATTAGGTTTATTGGGAGGCTATTGCTTGGCATGCTCACATAAAGCCAATCGTGATGATGCAAAGGGGGCCCATGGTGTCAATAGATCTTAATGCCTAGGCCAATGGAGGCCATAGTTGGACTGCCAAAGCCAAGGGCACACGGATTCTTAGGGCACAGGGCGCCACCAAAAAGTGCTAGTCATGTGCAAACCCAAGGGATATGAGTGATGAATTGAATGTTACAGTAGTCAATGCAATTGAAGTGTCCACAATGCAAGAAATCATGCACAACAAGAATAGGTCGGGCCTATCAATCATACACAATGATGGTAAATACACATCGCGGTACGATCAAATTTGTCAAACCGGAAATAGTTGGCATCGGGCATGATTTTAGAGATGGTATTATGTGTTGGAATAGTGTTAAGGTGCCAAGAAGCCTTTGAAAGGGTGGGCAAATGGGGCCAATATAGAAGAAGACAAGAGTGTGTGCAAACACTTCAATGAATTTCAAGCTAAGAAAAGACCATAAGATGATGGATGCATTCCAATCCCACCATCTGATGTGGAAGGGCTAGTCATTCCCACGTATCAAAAGAAGGATTCTAAGAACCCTGGGTTAATTGATCAAGGAAAATGGGAGTGGTTGAAGGTAAAGTGGCAACTGAAGGTCAGCACATTGGAGGAACACTTACAAAGAACCAGCAAGAAGGTGAGAGGAATCACCAAGCTAAGGAGTTGGTAGACAAGCAAGGCTAAGAACAAGAGAATTAATAGCTTCAAGGCCAACAAAACTTGAAAGATGCAATGAAGAGTTGACACAAAGCCAAAGGGACCAAGACAAAATTTAAAGCTCTAAAGCAGCAGCAAGTCAAATAGGAAACGTTTGGGTACAAATCCAAAAGCTATCTGAAGAGCTCATAGCTAATCAAACCAAGGTTAAGGACGTAATACCCATTGTTACGTAGGTAGCTCTGGGTAATAAGCCACTCCACGTATTGGTAAAGGGGTCTCAAGCTTACTAGTGTAAAGTGATGCAAAATTTGTCAATAATGGACGTCTAATGCATGTATGCAAAGGACAAGCACATCTTTTTTATTTCTTAAGAACAAATTTAGGCACAAACTGGTCCCTAATCTAACTTTGGAAAGCTTAACTAAATTCTTGGAGAATCTGTCAAAAAGAAATAAACAATTATTGGCTTTTATAGATGTAAAGGGATGTCTTGTTGATTGACAATAAGCTCCTCTATTCCACTTGCTTGTATGTAGCACTATTGCATCAATGCCTTGCAAAAAAATGTACTCTTCAAAGCTCATAATACCAAAATCCAATGAGTCGTCACGCGTGCCATCAAGCCGCAAAAGCAATCTAAGTTCCAACGACTGGCTCTTGTTGTTTAGGTGAAATTGTTAGTAAGATGATAAAGTTTTTAAGCATGTTAATGCAATAGAGTGACTTGAATTGATGCAGAAATCTTTATTGATGCAATTTGGCCATGGCTCTTGCCAATGCAGCCTTTGCAATACTTGACTACAGCTTGGCCAACTGCAAAAAAATTGGTCACAAGGTTCTCATTGTGATTTTCTATTTTGTATAATGCATGAAAAGTTCCAGATTTGAATGTGTCTCATAAGTGTTCTCATGCTGAATCTTGGTCAGCGCCTGATCTGGGTACTAGACTTTCCTTCAGATGTGCCACGTCCCCCCAAACGTGTAAGCTCCAGACCTTTTCAGTTGTTATTCTAAACACGTTCATGGATGTGTTGAAAACTCTGCTGGGAGGAGGAACTCCTTTCGCATGGTGATACAATGCCCTTAAGACACCTCCATGAGTAACAACTACCACTCTTTCTCCTGTTAAACAAACAAAAATATGCCCATAATGTCTCCAAATATATAAATAAAAGTCATGGACTATCAAAATACTTTTTCTCAAAAGAAGACCTGAGAGAGCACTGAAGACAATGGCAGCCCATTGATGCATCCATCATGCAGTGGCACAGCAAGAAAACACCAAAACAAACAACTACATACCACAGAATAGCCTGAAAAACAGGTCAAGGCAAACTAAATGAATCAAGTATGTCAAGAATAGGAGGTGAGAACAATGTTATACTACAGACCTAGATTGTGTGCCTGGGTGAGGGCTTCCTACTAGATATAACCATACACCCTCTAGCATAAGCCTCAGCAAAAAATTCTTCTGGTCAAGGATTCAACCTGGGGCATTAGCATCCAGATCATGGGGATGTCTGATGACCATCATCCAAATTGCTTCATCTATCCTTACTCCAGTAGGAGGTCTAGGAGCTACAGAGGCAAAAAAATCTAATGGATGCACATGGAAGGCATCCTGGGAAGTCCTGGATCTGGTATGTTGCCCAAACATGAATTTTTGTCTATACCTCTTCCTCTTATCCCACTAAGAAATGAACCATTTCTCTTCGAGTCGCCAATCTCTCTCCAAGCTGATTCACCTTGAGGATGAAAGAGGCCAAGCAACTTTGATCAAGTCGGTGTTGCATCAACTCATGTTTCCTACCTGTATGACACTCTTACAATAAATGGCACTCAAAAAACATGTTCTTTTTTTGGTTTATTAAGGCTCAAACCCATAGTGTATGGATTTTTGGAGCCAACTGCATCCATGCATCTTTTTCTTCATTGTGTGTATCTTGGATTTTGGCCCAGATCCCCTCATTATATCCTTGGCGGTCCCCGGTGCAAATCTTAGATTTGTATGATTGTTTGGATATAAGAAGATGAGCTAAAATACCGGGGGAATAAGGACTTTCTTGGCATGTTTTGGCTGCTTCAAAGCATTGAATGGGAGAAAAGGTTTTATTTTTGCATGCTCCAGGGATACATGTTTTTTTAAGCTTAAAACAACCCTCCCTGCCGACCCCCCGACCAGTACAAAACCTTTACGAAACCCTTGGGGTAAATGTTTGAAAATTACAGAATGTTTTTGAAACGCATTTCATGGAATGCTTGGAAACTGTACACAATAAATTGTGACACAGGCCCAAAACTTTTCCGGAGTGCCCAATGATATCTACCCCTGATCTCCAAATAGAGTGGGTATCTGAGGTCTTCTGTTTGACCTTAGTTGTGAAGAACAATTTGAACACATCCTGCCATTTCTGGTGAGCAGCACTCTTACTCCTAAATGGGAGAGGAACGGGACTTTCTGTCACATGCACCCATGCACTCTAAGGTGCTATGTGGCACACTGGCTCGTCATCAGTTTTACACTTGAACAGATTTAGTACCTTTTTTAAGAGTATTTCTCATACGCCGGGACCCCATTGTGAGCCCTAGTCCAGGGACATGTTCGGCACGAGCTACGTAGATCTTTCCAAGCCTTAGGTGTCAAAGTCTAGAGTTTGTCACTTAACCCACTTGGAGAACAGTAAGTTCATGTAGGTCACCCTAGCATAGGCATATTTTAAGAAACATGTAGGGCAGAAGGCATAAGGCAAGAATTATAGCATTGCTCATGGGCAGCATAGCCACCCAAAAGGGGCATGAACTTGGGCTTTAGGCGTTGGGTCCAGCAATAGGCCAGCCTTGGCTGAGTCGGCCAGCCCATACAGACCTGTCAGCCAGCAGCTAACCCACCAGCCCATACATGGAATAAGCGCAGCATTTAATGCTAATTTCAGCAGTTGTGGGTACTAGGATATTCCCAAGACTGCTCAAGAGATCAGATCATTTGTGAGAGGTGCTGCAAGTTTTCCGACCTTGCAGCACCTCTCACAAATCTACTCAAGGGAGTGAAGAAGCGTCGCCAAAAAGTGTCTGTTAACAGATAAGGCTCTTGAGGTCTTCCATGCATTGAAGAAAGTGGCCGTAGAAGTGCTAGTTCTTAAGCTGGCATCATGGGATGACCCATTTGAGATTATTACCGACGCTAGCAATCTTGCCATTGGCAATATTTTACAACAAGATGGCAGACCACTGGTGTATTACATCCACAAGTTGAATGTCACCGAGAAGAATTATTCGGTGTATGATAAGGCGCTATTAGGGGTGATCACAACTCTCAAGCACTCGAAACTTTTCCTTTATGGGAGGCGTCTAGATTTGCAAGCAAATGAAGGTTCCACACTCGAAGTAGCTGGATTGCTTTAGCCTTCGCTTGTTCTTGAGACACCTTTTTAGGATATCAGGATGGACTTTATAGGCCCTCTTCTAGTAGCTATAGGAACCATGAATACACAATGCATGACCATTGTTGACTGGTTCAATGAGTTTTGCATGCTCATTCCGTGGAAGTACACAACCATAACAGAAGATATTGCTTGCCTGCTTATCCGAGTTTGGTACCCTATTTGTGGTTTACCACATACAATTACTTCAGACAGAGATCCCAAGTTTACTTCACATTTTTGAAGGACATTATTTGATAACTTTGGAACTAAGTTGCAATTGTCTAGCGCATTTCATCCATAGATAAATGGTCAAACATAAATTTAGCTTGCCTTTGATGTTCTCATATCCTATTGCCATGGCAGGCAGTCAAAATGGGAACAATATCTTCCGTTGATGCAAGTGTAACGTGGTTGAACACAATGCTAATCAATACACTTAAATACACCAAGATTTAATGGACAACATGCTCAATACAAGAAGTAATTCGCTAAATTGACAAGAGACACACAAATTCACAATGAGCCAGAACGGTTGGCCCCTCCCTCAAATAAAGTATATTGATCTTGGGAGAATCAAGTACATAGTGTCATGGACATTTCTGACCAGATTTCCATACCAATGCATATGAATACAGTATTGCAAACAATGGGGTTGTCGGTGTAGACTTGCAACTCACACTATCCTCTCAAGTGCCCATGTTTCTTACCATCTGCTCTCTATTGTTCCACCAACACATGGTAGCAACAATCTGCAAGAGAGCACGTAGGACAAGAGAACACTACACAGAGTATGTGATCATGGAGTTTGGTTCCTCTCTCCTGCTACTTGCTTCCATATTTAAGCATCAAAGCTTACCAATTGCAAGTAGAGTCGATGATAGCAGAAGTCTTCGCGATGGAAGCATTTGGAGTGTTGAAATCTTCGATTTGTTGCAATCCTTCGAGACACAAGTCTTCAAGAGGATCAGGGTTGTTTCTCGTATTGATACGAACCTATTCGTACCGTACGGTTCGTATGGTACGAGTTCCCCCTCCCCCCCCCCACCTTGAGAAAAAAATTCCAAATGCTTTAAAAAAAATAGAAATCCTGCTCAACAAAGATCCCAAATGCCCGCAATACTTCGCAACTTTCGTGTCCACTCAGTATTCCATATGGGGTTGCTGAGAGACCTTAAAAATCTGGGGGTAGACTAGTAGTGTACACTTGATTGGTAGGATGAAAGAATCTTGCTACATCACTTGGAGATCCCTGGTATAGGTAGGCTAGACAGTCAGATCCTCAAGTTATGTACGAGGGAGAAGATTTGGACAGGGCCATTTTGATCTACAGAGAAGTCCCTAAACCTATCACCCTAGATGCACTGCCCGTATCTGTGTAAGGACGGTCCTTTAGTCATAAACACTACAGTGGGAGACCTTTCGTATTGCATTATTCATGCAAGCTCTTTTTTGCAGACAATTGGGAGATTCAACTGGGAGAGACACATATCCATGTTCTGGTTCCTCAAGCACTGTGGACTCCTCCCCCCTCAACCTTCCCTCACATTCAAGCTTGAAGCTCCATAGTTTGTAACTGTTAAAAAAAAAACCGTATTTTATCGTACGATATCCCAAAATTTCATATCGTACGAAAAATTCCCGTACAATATCGTATTTTTGTACCATGACAACTATAAAGAGGATCATAGTGGCACCTAGTTCGTGCACCACCTTAGAGGTACGGTACGGTATGATCAATATGGTTCCGTACGCTGGCGGTACGGTCGAATCTCAGTCGACCGTTTTTTGACTATTTTTCGATCACTTTTTTGCCGTTTGTTGACTGTTTTTTGACCATTTGGAGAGCCATTTCTTGGGCGTTTTTGGGGCTTTAGCTTTTGCTTGAGCCTTGCCTTTGCTTGAGCCTCTCCCTATTATCTATATAATAGCCCCTCTCCCAACCCCATCCTCACAAGTGCTCATTGCTCAACCCTCCTCTCCCTTGAGCTCTCCTTCAAGGCTCAAGCCTCTCTCCCCTCTAGGCTCTCTCAAGCATCTCCCTCTTCCTCAAGGCTCAAGCCTCCCCCTCAAGGCTCAAGCCTCTCCCTCTTTCTCAACTTTCAAGCCTCTCCCTCTCTCTCCCTCTTCCTCAAGCCTCTCCCTCCCTCTCCCTTTCCTTCTCCCTCTCTCCTCTTTCACCATGAGAGAAAAGCATCCTACACTAGTAGCGCCGCTAGGCTTCTTGCACATAAATTGAGGTAAGATACAATTTTAAATTTTGAGTTTGAAGCTTTGAAGTTTAGCCTTTGCCTTTTACCCAACTTTCAAGTCTCATTTATTTTCCATATTCTCATTCAAATTTCATGTATCCATCATCCTTGTGGATTGGCCCCGAAAATGTGGTTCAAGTGGTTACGGACAATGCGTCCAATTGCCGCAAGATGGGCTGCTTGCTTGAGGTAGAGTTTAAGTCCATAGTATGGACTCCTTGTGCCTCTCACTGCCTTGACTTGCTTATGGAGGACATAGGCAAGTTAGAGTGGGTGAAGACTGTGGTGACACAAGTCACTCATATTGTCACTTTTTTCAGTCAAAAAGTCAAGGTCCTAGCTATCTTCTGCCATCACAACAATTTGGAGATAAAGAAGCCCTCCTTGACGCGCTTTGCCTACATGTGGCTTCTTCTAGAGCACCTTTATGATGTGATGTCTAAGCTCTAGGTAACAGTGGTTTCACCGGAGTGACAAGAATGGATACAAGGTGAGATACCTGTTGGAACTCACACACACACACATATCAGGGTTTCCTGCAGATTAGGGTTAGCTACAGAAACAAGAAGCTGTGAGAGAGAGAGAGAGAGAGAGAGAGAGAGAGAGAGAGTGTGTGGTGATCACAAATGCAAGTCGATCCTTGCATGTGAGTCACATCCATATAATATAGAAGTACAAAAGTTATATGGATAGAGTGTTCTTTCACACTTGATATCCAAGGGAAAAAACCACATGGAAAAAAGTGCCTTTGGTTAAGCCTTGTTCACACGTAGCGCTACTATAAGTGAGCATATGCCTACAAATAAAAACACATCCATATAATATAGAAGTACAAAAGTTATATGGATAGAGTGTCCTTTCACACTTGATATCCAAGGGAAAAAACCACATGGGAAAAAGTGCCCTTGGTTAAGACTTGTTCACACGTAGCACTACTATAAGTGAGCATATGCCTACAAATCCTCCCTATAGTGGAAGTGTGAACTTGTACAAGGTAGCAAATCACTCTCTGTATAAGAGTAAGCCCAAAGCTTTGCGAAAAGCTTCAAACTTCTCTCGAGGTAAAGCCTTTGTGAACAGATCTGCAACATTATCTTGTGTAGGGGAGTAAGATAAACCGATCTCCCTTGCATGTAGCCTCTCTCTGATATAGTGATAATGAATCTCAATGTGCTTGGTACGTGCATGAAATACAGGATTTCGTGCCACAACCGTAGCACTCTGGCTATCAATGAGAATGGTGGTGGGTGTCTGCTTACACTAACGAAGATCAACCAATAATCTCTTCAACTATACACAATCTATTGTAGCTGTGAAGTCTGCCCTGTACTCACCCTCGCAAGTAGATGCGGCAACAGTGGGTTGCTTTTTGCTCAACCAAGATATGCATGAACTACCAAGGAAAAAATAATTCCCACTGGTGGATTGCTTAGTATCATAATCACCAGCCCAATCTGAATCACTGTATGTATAAAGCTACAAGCTGCCCCCCCCCCCAAGGATAGAACAAACCAAGATCTAGGGTTCCCTGAAGATAACGGAAAATGCGTTTGACTGCTTACCAATGCTTTGTGCCTGGTTTGTGCATAAATTTCCTCAACAAAGATACCCCAAAAGATATGCCAAGCCTCGTGTTACACAAGTAAATGAGGCATCCCACTGCCTGGCTGTAAATGCCGGCCTCAAAAGGCTCACCAATATCATGCATAGTAAGCCGTACACTTGGTTCTACTGGAGTAGAAATTGTCTTACATTCTTCCATGTGAAACCTTTTTAGTAAACTTTTTATGTACTTAGTTTGCTGCATAACAATGCCATCATCTCTATGCATAAACTGTATGCCAAGATAGTAATGTAAAGGCCCCAAATCTAACATATCAAATTCAGCTTTCAAATCAGCCTTGAAATCTGAAATTTGTTCTTTACTAGTCCTTGTTATGAGCATGACATCTACGTACAAGATGACTATGAGAATATCGGCACCAGTTTTCTTCACATAATGTGCTTTCAACTGGACTACCCACATAACCTTGGTTGGTTAGATGAGCATATATTTTATCATACCAAGCCCTTGGAGCTTGCTTTAACCCATACAATGCTTTGTGTAACCTGCATACTTTATGTTCCTCACCAAGAACTACAAAACCAATGGGCTGATTTACATATACTTCCTCCTGTAAGTCTCCATTTAAGAATGCAGTTTTGATATCCAACTAATGCACTTTCCATCCTTTATGGGCAACCAATGCAATCACTGATCGGACTGTAGTCATTCTCAAAGTAGGAGCAAAAGTCTCCTCATAATCTATTCCCTTTTTTTTAGAATAGCCTTTAAGCCACAAGTCTTGCTTTGTGTTGGGGTAAAGGCATAATGCCCACCCTTATAGTGTGTACAAGCCCATAAGTTATAGTACATAGTACACTTAGTACTTTTAATGTACTAAGTGCACTGTGTACTAGTGCAATATACATGTGTGATAGGGGAGTCACACACTCATATCATGAGTTGACTTATCCCCACAACTCTCTCTCTCTCTCCCTTGTTCTCTCTGAGTATGTCTCCCACACATGAATTACTCTAACCCTAATTCTCCCATTCAACTAGTATCAGAGCAGGCTGTGTTTTAGGGTTTCAAGATTCCTCTAATTTGAGAGTGCATTCCCATGTTGCTACAAGAGCGTATTGGAGGCAGTTTTCTTCTAGTCTCCACCACCATGCCAGGAAACGCAGAGGCCACTGTGTTCATTGAGAGCAGCAGGTAGGAGACTGAAGCGCTGAATCCAAGAAGCGTGTAGCGCTGGGTGTAGACTGGCGCTAGAGGGAGGTTTGCCCAGCCAATCAGGCACATTCAACTGGGCGTGAGCGAAAACACCTAGTAGCGCTACAGATTTTGGACCAACGCCTCGTTTGCTGCAAGCACTGACGCGTGGCTGTGAAGAGTGCGTCAAGGGGCTTTTGTTGAAGGTTTGCCCCCTTCCTGGTGCGCCACCCGAGCCGTCGACTGCAAGCGTGTAGCGCTGGGCGTAGATGCGCTAGGCGAAAGCAGCGCGTGAACACGTAAGAGCCAAGCGCAAAGTTATCGCCGTCAACCATCAATTGCTGCTGGGCGTAGAGGAGTCGTGTAACGTTGGCTCTGGTTGGCTCACTTCTTCAGCCAACACGTTGTGTATCGGACATCGTTGCCTGCTGAGGCAGCCTACACGTCATCGCTTCCTGGTGGAGTGAGAGAGGCCGCCTACACGCTACCCTCCAATACTGGATGCAGCCCAGAAGCTAAGCGTAGGCAGCCAGCAGCTTGGGTGTGCAGCACAGCAGGCGCATCTCCATCAACACAAGCAGCATCAGACGTGCCCCCCCTTTCTCCTGCAACAACTGAAATTCAGCCTGCAGATCAGAGAAATTCAAAAATTACGAGGTATTTGCCTTCAATTTTGAGAATTTCTTATCAATTCAATCAATTGAGCAAGTACAGGTGCCAAATTGCTCAATTTTTGAGCAAAATTGGCAAAATTGGGTGACATTGGTCACAATCAGGATCAATTTGCAGGAAATTGGTCACAATCAGGATCAATTTGCAGGAAATTGGATGTCGAAATTTGGGGCTTTTGATGTAATTGTGCAATTAAGCAGGCATACATGCTGTATGATGTGAAAAATCGCACATTCAGGCCAAAATTGCAGGAAATTGATGTGCAAATCAAAGGGCTTTTGTGCCGATTGGGTTGATTTGCATGCAGGCACTCGCATTTGATGCTTTGGGCAACGTGTTGATGCCTGTCAAGCACTCTGTGCCTGTAAATCAAGGGGCTTTCATGTATTGGATGTATATGTGGCCAGGGGGAAGCATCGTGAACACTCTGGATGCCTTCATGTGCGTCAATGTACCATGTATGATCAGCAATTGATCTTAAATCAAGGGGCTTTTCAAGATTTTATGCTTGTTAAGCTTGGCAAAGCAGCAGGCAAGACATTTATGCCTTGAATCCTCAGAAATCAGCTTGCAGTCAAGGGGCTTTTGCCCAATTTCTGTTCGGGACTGTTGTATGCAGTGTTCGGGACTGTAAAAGTCTGATTTTCACTCATTTGGACAGCCACGAGAGCATTTATTGCTACTGTACCTGCTGGTACAGATTTGGCACAGCTTTGTGCAAGTTTTGGCATGGCTGTACACTGTTTTGAGTGACCAAAAGGTTCAATTTCAACTACTGTACTTGCCGGTACAGGTTTGGTACATCACAGGTGAGCACTTAGTACTGCTGTACAGTACTTTGGAAGGGCAACAGAGCACATTTAAGGTGCTGTCCTAAATCTGCAGCAACCAGATTTTGGTGATTTCATCACAAAAAGTGGGAGAAAAGTTGCATTTGTGCTTCCGCAGTGGGAGATAAAGCTTGGGAGAACAACTGTGAGCACTTTGTGTGCTTTTGGTGCAGTGTTTGCACATTTTGCAGGGAATCAGGCATTGACAGGTTGCATATTGCTATGGCAACCACAGGTGAGAGCTCTTCATTGCTTCACATCAAGAAGCTTGAAGGCTCGCATAATTATGATATTTGGCAAACCCAGTGCTACAATGTGTTGCTCCAGAAAAAGCAACACAAGCCTATCAAAGAAAGGGGTGTAATGCCCGCTTCTCTTACTGCTGAAGAGTGGGAAGATATGGATGAGCTGGCAAGATCTACTATCATGTTGTCTGTGTCAGACTCATTACTTTTCAACATTCGTGAAGAGAAGACAGCTTGGGGAATGTGGCAGAGATTGCAGGACTTGTATGCCCAACAAAGTGCCTCAAGCAAAGTGTATTGGTTGAAGAAACTCATAGGTCTTCAGATGAAGGAAGGGGCGTCTATGACAGCCCATCTAAATGAGTTTAATGGCATTGTCAGCCAGGTCATTAATCAAAAGTTGGCAATGGACGATGAGTTCAAAGCCACTTTTCTGTTATGCACTTTGCCAAAGAGTTGGGACACATTCAGGACAGCCACTAGCAATTCGCATGATATGCTGTCATATGCAGATGTTGAGGGTGCTCTTCTTCAAGAAGAGATGAACAGGAAAAACAACTCTGTTGGAAAGTCCAATGCAATGAATGCACGTGGGAGATCCCAGCAAAGGGGAAAAAGCCAAGAACGGGGAAGGAGCAAGTCTCGCTCCAAAAAGGATTTGGAATGTCATTATTGTGGCAAGAAGGGACACATTAAAAAGCAATGCTACAAATGGAAAAATGATCAAAAGGAAAAGGGAAAAGGCAAAGACAAAGAGAAAGATGAAGCCAAAGATGTAAAGCCAAAGGACAAAAGTGGAGTCAAGATTGAAGAAATCAATGTGTCACATGCAGGTGGCAGTGAGGATGAGGTCCTATTTACGTCTTCACTTGATGCCCATTCACTTCTTACAGGTGGTCATGGTATGCACTCATGGATCATTGATTCAGGTGCCTCCTTTCATGTCACAGGTTGCAGAGACTTGTTTGTCAGGTATACTGCTGGCAATGAAGGAGTGGTTTATTTGGGTGATAACCATGCATGCAAGATTCTTGGCAGAGGTGATGTGAGGCTTGGGTTTTCAGATGGCTCACAGCTTATGCTCCATGATGTCAGGCATGTGCCTGAGATCAAGAAGAATCTGCTTTCTACTGGACAGCTTGATGATGCTGATTATGTTACCACATTTGGTCGTGGAAAGTGGAAAATTAGTAAGGACTCACTGGTTGTTGCCAGAGGCTCTAAGGTGGACACTCTTTACTTTATGCATGCAGGTGTTTGTCACCATGCTAATGTAAATGCAACCGAGCTGCCAGAAATCTCTATGTGGCATAGCCGGTTGGGACACATGAGTGTCAAAGGAATGGAGCAATTGTCTCGTTTGGGTTACTTGCCTTCTCTAAAGTTTTCAAGTTTTCAGTTTTGTGAGCATTGTATATATGGTAGGCAACTACAGTGCCCCCACAAGAAAGCTCTTGGACAGAAAGATGCTCAGTTAGAGCTTGTGCATACAGATGTATGTGAGATGCCTCAGCTTTCTTTGGGAGGGGCAAAATATTTTGTGTCTTTTATAGATGATGCCACACGCAAGGTGTGGGTTTATCCTCTTCGTTTGAAGAGTGATACATTCTCAGTGTTTCAGAAGTTTGTTGCTCATGTTGAGAATCAAACTGGCAAAACACTGAAGGCTTTGCGTTCCGATAATGGTGGAGAGTATATGTCCAAACAGTTTCAGGACTTTTGTGATGCTAAAGGCATCAAGAGGGAGCTCTCTACTCCTTATGATCTTCCACAAAACGGGACAGCAGAGAGGATGAACAGGACCATTCAGGAGAAGGTCCGTTCTATGTTGTCACATGCTGCGTTACCTCATGGTTTTTGGGCTGAAGCTGTTATGACAGCCGTTCACCTTATAAACAGGTCACCTAACACGAGGCTTGGTGGGAAAGTGCCAGAAGAAGTATGGACAGGGAAGCCTCCGTCATACAAGCACTTGAGAGTGTTTGGTTGCGTTGCGTACGTGCACATACGCAGGGAAATGCGCACCAAACTTGATCCTAAGTCTCACAAATGCATATTCCTAGGATATGGTGACAGAGGTGAAATGGGGTATAGACTTTGGGATCCCGTGAATAGAAAGATTATATGCAGCAATGATGTCATTTTTGATGAAACATGCATGTATAAGGAGCCTGCAAGGCAACAGGAGCCTAGCAGAGTCATCTTTGATGATGATGGACATCATGGACAACAACAAAGGGCTGTAAATCAGCCATTACAGCAGCAAAACCAGCCCTTAAATGGTGCTGAAAATGGTCCAAATGGACAGCCAGAGATGGCAGAAGATATCCCTATGGATATACCACAGTTAGAAGAAATACCGGGCATGATATTTCAGCCTTATGGCATGGAACAGGAGCCACCAATGGGTGATATGCAGGCTAGACAGCAACCTGCAAATGATGGTCATTGGGTACGGAGGTCCACTAGACCCTCCAGAGCCCCTGACAGGTTTGTTCCAGGGGTTGACTACTTGATGCTCACTGACTGTGGGGAGCCCACATGTTACAAGGAGGCTTTACAGAGGGCAGACAAAGCTCTATGGGAGCGTGCCATGAAGTCAGAGATGGATTCTCTGCACAAAAATGGAACATGGAAGTTGGTGCATTTGCCTGCAGGCAAGAAGGTTTTGCCATGCAAGTGGGTTTACAGGCTCAAAGTTGCACCAGATGCAAAGCCAAGATACAAAGCCAGGTTAGTGGCTAAGGGCTTCAAACAGGAATATGGTGTGGACTTTGAGGAGATCTTCTCTCCAGTGGTCAAAATGACCACACTTAGAGCTGTGTTGGCTTTGGTCTGGACTTGATTCAGATGGATGTGAAGACTGCTTTTCTTCACGGTGATCTCCATGAGGAGATATATATGCAACAGCCAGAGGGTTATGCAGTAAGTAGAAAGGAGAAGCTTGTATGCAAGCTGAAAAAGAGTCTTTATGGGCTCAAACAGGCACCAAGGGAATGGTATCATAAATTTGATACATTCATGAAATCCCAGAAATTCAGGAGAAGTGACATAGATCACTGCTTATACACCAAGAAAGCTTTGGATGGCAGTCTATTGATCCTCATCTTGTATGTTGATGATATGTTGATTGCCGGGAAATCTCGTAAGGAGATGGATGCCTTGAAGCAGAGGCTGCATCAAACCTTTGATATGAAGGATTTGGGTGATGCAAATCACATTTTGGGTATGCGGATACTTCGGGACAGAAATCAGCATGTGTTGTATTTGTCTCAGAAGGAATACATTGGCAAAGTCTTGCAGAGGTTCAATATGGGCGGGGGGAAGAAGACTAGTACTCCTTTGCCTCCATATGTGAAACTCAGTGCTATGGACAGCCCACAGTCAGATAGTGGCAGGGCTGATATGGCCAAGATTCCGTATGCTTCAGCTTGTGGCAGTCTCATGTATGCCATGGTTGCTACTAGGCCGGACATTGCATTTGCAGTGGGAGTGGTTTCTAGATACATGGCCAACCCTGGCAAGAAGCATTGGGAAGCAGTGAAAGGTGTCATGAGATACCTAAAGAGCACACAAGATATGTGCATATGCTTTGGCAAACAGGATGCATTAGTGCATGGTTACACGGATTCGGATTATGCCGGTCATCCAGATAACCGGAAGTCTACTACCGGTTATGTGTTTACATTCACAGGAGGTGCTGTGTCATGGATATCCAGGATGCAGAAGTGCACAGCCTTATCTACTACAGAGGCCGAGTATATTGCAGCCACAGAGGCTTGCAAGGAGGCATTATGGCTATCTCGGTTAGTGGTTGATTTGGGTTATACAGGGGATATTCCATTGTTGCATTGTGACAGTCAGAGTGCCATCCAGTTGGCAAAGAACCCTGTCTTTCATGCAAAGACGAAGCATGTGGATGTGAAGTATCACTTCATCAGAGAGGTGATAGAGAACAAGCAAATTCAGCTTGTTAAGATTCATACGGATGACAACCCGGCTGATCTGTTGACAAAGAGTTTGCCTCTGGAGCGATTTGCTCATTGGCAGACACTTGATGGGCATTGGATGAGGCCAGTTTCAGCCTTGATATGGCCTTGTATATTATCATGTACATGCTGATTTTTTCTTTTCCTTTACTTAAGGGCACTTTGCCTTTAAGTGGGAGGTTGTTGGGGTAAAGGCATAATGCCCACCCTTATAGTGTGTACAAGCCCATAAGTTATAGTACATAGTACACTTAGTACTTTTAATGTACTAAGTGTACTATGTGTACTAGTGCAATATACATGTGTGATAGGGGAGTCACACACTCATATCATGAGTTGACTTATCCCCACAACTCTCTCTCTCTCTCCCTTGTTCTCTCTGAGTATGTCTCCCACACATGAATTACTCTAACTTATCCCCACAACTCTCTCTCTCTCTCCCTTGTTCTCTCTGAGTATGTCTCCCACACATGAATTACTCTAACCCTAATTCTCCCATTCACTTTGTACCTGTCAACGGTACCATTAGACTTCCTTTTGACTTTGTAAACCCACTTTGTTCCAATGACATTCTTGCCTTTTAGCAAGTCCACAAGATCCCAAGTATTGTTCTTCATGATAGAAGAGATTTCATCCTGCATGGCTTGCACCCAGTGCTCATTCTCCTGAATCAAAGAAACCACCCATGCCTAATGCAGACTCCCCATGATGCATATTCAATGCATGGCTAGAAGTAGTTCCTATTCTACCTGTCAATGGAGCTACAAGTTTGCTATCTTGCAAAGTTTTCAGCAACCATCTTGGCACTGACTTGGCTGTGTCTATGGCTGTTTGCTCTTCCCTGACAAGATCTTCAACTTCTTCCATAGAAGGGGTCTGAATTGCTAGCTGTTCCATGTGTTCTACATGAGGATTTTCTTGTGTAGGGGCTGGCTGATCTGAATCCCCCCTAATTGCAATGGGTAATAGCCCATCAAACATGTCATGTATGCCTGTATCATGACTTTTATACAAGCCGTACATGGGCTGAACTGAATTTTCAGCAAATACCACATCTCTACTGACAAAAATCCGGCGTGTTGCTAGATTATAAAGATGGTATCCTTTTCTCTCATTGTTGTAGCCCACAAAAATGCATTTTATTGCTTTATCATCTAGCTTTGTTCTGAGTTGTTCTGGCACATGTGCATATGCCAAACACCCAAATGTACGCATATAATCCACTTTTGGCTTTCGGCTATACGGATACCAAACCTCAAATGGTGTTATCGTCTTCAAAGCTTTCGTTGGACACCTGTTCAACACATGAGTTGCACACATTATAGCTTCCATCCAAAAGTTGTGAGGCAACTTTTGTGCTTTCTGCATCTTGCCATCTCCATGAGAAATCTGTTTTTCCTCTCAGCTACATTCTGTTGTGGTGTATAAGGCACAATACATTGGTGTTTGATGCCCTTTTGAAGCATATAATCCTTGAATGCATTTGACATGTATTCTCCACCTCTATCTGAGCAGAGTGTTTGGACTTTACATCCACACATATTTTCAGCTATTGCTACAAAGTGTCGAAAGCATGTAAACACCTCTGCTTTCGCTTTCAAGGGGTAAACCCAAGCAAACCTAGAGTAGTCATCAATGAATGTGATGAAATAAAGATGCCCCCCCTATGGATGGTGTCCGCATTGGACCACATACATCATTGTGTATGAGCTGTAATTTACTTTCAGCTCTAACAGCTCCATCCCTGGGGAATGGTTTTCGATGCATCTTTCCCAAAATACACCCCTCACATACATGTCTTGTTGGAGACTCAAGAGGCGGCATATTGTCAACCATATGAGGCTTCTACAAAAGCATCAAAATCCAAAAATTTACATGCCCAAAACAAGCATGCCAAAGCTCTGCACCATGCATAGCAGGAGTGTGGGAAACCACTGTATGTGCATCATAAGTACGCTTGTCATAGCTGTAAAGCTTATACAAGCCTTTGTATCGTGTTCCGGAAGTGACTATTTCATAACCCTCTGATGGGTCTTTCACCAAACACTTCCCATCTTCAAATTCATCCTTTAAACCTTGGTCGTTTATGGCTGAGACGGAGAGCAGATTTTTCTTTATCCCTAGAACATACAACACTTTTGTTATACATATATTGACACCATTGGCTGCAACAAGTATGACATTGCTAATTCCCTTTATTGGATAAGTGGTATGATTTGCACATGATAGAGTGCGGCCATTAGAAGCATAAACCAAGTGCTGAAATACATCTTTGCATGAAGTGATGTGGCTCGACGCACCACTATCAAAATACCATATATCCTGTCTGTCAGATGCAATGCAAGACATATCATTGTCTGAAGCACTTAGTGTGTCACTAGTGCATGTGA
The DNA here is from genome assembly GCF_041138505.1 of Cibotium barometz. Taxonomy (NCBI): domain Eukaryota; kingdom Viridiplantae; phylum Streptophyta; class Polypodiopsida; order Cyatheales; family Cibotiaceae; genus Cibotium; species Cibotium barometz. The sequence continues at coordinate 1,269,334 of NC_141067.1, read as the reverse complement.
CCAAAAAAGTGTACTCTTCTTGAATTACATTAGCCAATTGCTCTGCTTTGTCATCAGAGGAGTTTGCTACTGCATTGCCTGCATCTTTCTTTTTCTCTTTTGCAATCCGCTTTCTACATTCATTGATGCAGTGGCTAGGCTTATGGCAATAATGACATTTGCCCTTCTTTTTAGGCTCGTTTGCATCCCCTTTGTCAGACTTTTCACCACCAGAAGAGAGCTGTCCATGACCGGCCTTACTAGATTGGTGTCCCCCATGCTTAAAGCTCTTTGATTTACTCTTATCCTTGGCTGTAAATGTCTTGTCTGCACCACGGTTGCTAGATAGGTTTGCTCTTGTTTGCTCTTCTGGCAAGAGTAAACCCACCAGCTCTTCAAAAGTGACGGGATCAACACCTCCTCTCATAGAGAGGTTGAGAGAGGTGTGAAAGCCCAAATAGGAAGGTGGTAAAGAATGAAGAGTGTTAGTGACCAGCTGTCTATCTTGGATAACCTCATCAATGTTGAGCAATTGTTCCTGCAAATCTTTCACTTTGGTGAGATGATCTGACATGGAGTCACCCTCATCCATAGAAAGAAGATACAATTGCCTCTTTCAAGTAGGCAACTCTTGCCTCGTTGCGTACCTGATACATTGCTTCCAATGTGTCCCATGCAAGCTTCGATGTCTCGCAAGACCGAATGTGTGGAATAATAGACCTTTTCACTGAAAGGGCTATCAAGGACATGGCCTGTGCATCCCTGGAGTCCCATCTCTTTTGCTCTTGTGTGGGAGCACGTTCTACTTCAGGAGCTCTTTGAGCACCTCCCCTTTGAGGTGTTGCTAGCTGTATGGTAAGTGGGCATGTGTCGTCACCACACACCACACACGATGCCCCAAAGCCCTTTAGCTAACAGCAAATTACGGATCATGAAACTCCAGAGGGAGTAGTTTGATCCATCCAACTTGTCTCTTGGGTGAGCACACCGAATACATCTGTAGCATTTTGAGCCATGTAGACAAAATACACCTGCAAGCAAACCAAGCACCAATGTGCACTACTTGGCAACCAAATGTCCTGTGCAAATTTTTGCCTGCAACTTCAAGTATAAACCTGCACCAAATTGTCGAAGTACACTCGATGTGTATACATATGTGACAAATCACTGCTGTAATCCCTTATTACATGCTCCAAATTGAAAAGCCCCAATTTTTATGCACTGAAATTGCTTCAATGTGCAGTCAAGTGTCCAATTTTCACAAAAGCCCCAAATTTCTACAATCGAAAGAGACTCAATTGACTAATTTTGGCCTCAATTCAAAAACTCCCCAAATTCCAATCAAAGCAAAATGTTCAATTTTGGCAATTCTACATCAATTTGAGAAATTTGCAAATGATGGTTCTTGACATAGCCTTCGATTTTCCATGCGCAAAGGGAAATTTTGCCAAACCCCCAAATTTTTGTACCTGCAAATGTCTGCTATTTGATAATTGTAAAAGCATGCAAAATTTTTTACCTGCACAGAAGGGGCGTATTAGCAAGCTGGTACACAGGATGCCCATTGAAGACGAGGCCCACTGAAGTCTGGTGACGGACGAAGTCTGGTGGGAGGGGCCAGGGGGCCACCATGGGTAGGTGCCCGTATGGCGACTTGTGGCTGCAAACAGGCCTGAGACTACGATGCTGGCAAGCCGCAGTCGGGCTGGCAGTGCAAGCGTAATAGTCAATGAAGGCGAGTCGTAGGGGAACAGTCGACAACGGACGGTGAAGAGGTGATAGAATGGTTCACAAACGGAGTCATGCTGCCGGACCTATGGAGCCCAAAAAGCTTAGATTTTTGACGAATGCCACATAAGCGACAAGTGTGGCTGAGCTCCGCTGGGGGCCGCCCGCTGGGGTGACAGCAGCACCAGATGGATGGGCGGAGGCGGAGCACTAGTGCCGCTGCTCTAGGAGACGGAAACTGGTTGAGGGTGGCTAGCCGGGCGCCGCACAGAGGTGGCAGAGTAGTCGCTTAAGGGGCGCCAAAAGAAGCTGCCGACAGACGCACACACGCACAGAAGCGTTGGACTGTCGGCGAACAAACGGACGCACAGAAGCGCTGGACTAGTACTGCAGCTCTGAAACCACTTGTTGGGACTCACACACTCACACATCAAGGTTTCCTACAGATTAGGGTTAGCTGCAGAAACAAGAAGCTCACACACACACACACACACACACACACACACACACACACAGAGAAAGAAAGATATATTAACGTCTACGAGAGGCCAAAGTCGGCCTATGAGACAAAAAATAATACAACTGTGTTCTTCCGGTCAGAGAAAGAGAGAGAGAGAGCAAGACACAAAGTGTGTCGTGATCACAAATGCAAGTCAACCCTTGCATGTGAGTCACATCCATATAATATAGAAGTACAAAAATTATATGGATAGAGTGTCCCTTCACACTTGATATCCAAGGGGAAAAACCATATGTTAAGCCCTGTTCACACGTAGCACTACTATAAGTGAGCATATGCCTACAAATAAAAACACATCCATATAATATAGAAGTACAAAAGTTATATGGATAGAGTGTCCTTTCACACTTGATACCCAAGGGGAAAAACCACGTGCCCTTGGTTAAGCCATGTTCACACGTAGCACTACTATAAGTGAGCATATACCTACAATACCTCCGCATGTCGATGAGGCAACAGCCATTCAACAGCCATGCTTGGGAGAGGAGTTCTGGCGCCAGGTTCGCGCCCTAGTCATTGCGATTACTCCCTTGTATAAGGTTTTACGCATGACAGATATGGAGGGGGCTACTATGGGCTCCTCACTCACTTTATGAGATTGGCCATTGTCGAGATTCATCGCACCACACTCCTCGATGAGCTTGATCCAGAGTATATGCTAACAAGGTAAATAAGATTCAGAATAATTCAATGAACTAAAATAGAGTATTGAATCTAAATACTTATTCTTTCTTTTTTCTCATAAAATATATTCTTTCTTTATTTTAAAATTCACAATGATCCCCTTGAGGCTACTCCTCGACGCGATGCTATCTTGGTACTCGTGGAGAAGAGATGGAAGTGGATGAAGAGGCCTATCCATGGCCTTGCTGCTTTGTTGCATCCTGCCTACAAAGCAATCTTACTTTTCACTCATCAAGAGTTGCCTTAAACTAGGGATGCTTTCTTACCGAAAGCATTGCCCGATGATGAGAGTGGACAATTTCAGTCCTTACAAGAGCTCATCAACTATAACGATCAGAAGGGCCCTGCATTCGCTAATTCGGTATGTTGGATGACGGATTCTATGGTGAAGCCTCTCTTTTGGTGGGAGTCCTTTGCTTACCAACAACCTCACCTACAAAGAGTAGCTTTGAGGATTCTAGCACAGGTAACCACTAACCACTTGGCACTAAGTTACTAACTTGTTAAGAGATTTTAACTCTTAACTGTTACGACCCTGTGTTTTTCCCTCTGGACAACAAGCAGATGGGCACGAGCACGGGCACAGGATGGACAGTGTGAACATGCATCAATTGGATATGAAAAGGAAATTCACAAGTGTGGCCAGCCCAAGTGTGAATTTTTAGAGTTTGTAAGGTTTAATAAACCTTTGAAGGCTTAAAATATTATTATATTTTTTAAGCATGCGTTTTCCTGACTGCTTTTGGCGTTTTTGAAAAGCGATCGCCTCTTTATAAAGGTGGAGGGTGGCGCATGGCTTCAGGGCACATCCCTTGGGCAGATCACCCAGTGGTGGTCATCATGGAGAAGGTTGCCGTGTGGAGGCTGCACGTGTGGAGTCGGCGGCTGCTGCGCACAATGGCTACAGCGCCAGGTAGCGCTGCATCAAGCTGTGTATGGCTGTCAGCGCCAGGTGGGCTGCTCTGCGCATGAGCTACAGGCATCTGCAGCGCACATGGCTACTAGGCGGGTGACCAGGGCTCTGTTGTGCACATGGGCCACAGCTGAGCGCTGTTGCTGCATGGTCTACAGGCGGTGGGTGCTGCAGCGCCTGGGCCACAGGCGGCTGGCCGTGCTGCACATGGACTACAGGCTGCTGCCCATAGACTACAGGGTGCTGCTGCTGCACATGGGCCAGGCGGCTGCTGCACACAGGGAGGCCAAGCGGCTGTTGTACACAGGGTGCTGCTGCGTGTATGGGCTACAGGCAGGTGGGCTACAGTCAGCTAACGGGCGCCAGGTGGTGGGCTACAGCCAGTCAGGGCAGTCAGGCAGGTATCAGGTGGAGGCTCTCCTCGCCAAGTAGTAGCACATATGGGCACGTATGGGTTTCAGCCAGCAACCGGCGCAAGGCGGGAGACTCTCTAAAGCCAGTCGGGCAGCCAGAAGGACTGTAGGTGGCCACAGAGGCGCAAGGGCTGAACAGCACGCTTGACTTTATCTCTCTCTTGGAAGGAGGGGAGCTGAAGGAGGCGCCGGGGGGCTAACAGCCAAGGGGTCTCTCTCTCTCTCTTTCTCTCTCTCTCTCTCTCTCCCCCGCTGCGCCAACCCCCTCTCCCGCTTCGCTCTGCGCCCACCCCTCCCGCTGCCTGCCTGCGCCCCCCCTCTCCCGCTGCGCCCCCCCCTCCCGCTTCGCTCTGCGCCTCCCGCTGCCTGCCTGCGCCCCCGCCTGCGCCCCCCCTCTCTCTCTCCCCCGCTGCGCCCACCCCTCCACCTTCGCCCCCCCCCTCCCGCTTCGCTCTGCGCCCACCCCTCCCGCTGCCCCCTTCGCTGCCCAGCTTGCGCTGTGCTGGCCTACCCTCCATTGCTTGTGTAGCCGTCTCTCTCTCCATCACACCTGTTCGCCTGCATTCGCCCCCCTCTGTGTGTAGCCCCTCTCTTTCGCCAGGCCTCTCTGTCACTGTTCGCCTGCATTCGCCCCCCTCTGCCCCTGGTCGCGCCGTTTTCCCCAACCCAACCCTTGCTCAGGCCCCCAAGGCAACAACATAATGGGGACTTGAAATTTCATCCATTTCTTCTCTTTCTCTCCCACATATTTACCTGCTCCTTTCAAACATTCCCTCCCTCTACAATGGGAGGGTCTATAGATGACAAAATTAGCCAGTTTGATCATATCCTTAGGGATCTTATCAAGGACCAGAAGAAGACATTGGACAGCACCATCACCGCCATCAAGAAGGACTTATTGATGCGCATGGGGAAGCTGGAGGCCGAAGCGGAAATATGGAAGGAAGAGAAGCTTACCATGCAAGAGGAGTGGGAGAAGGAAAAGCTCGCCATGCAGGAGGAAATCAACCTTTTGAAGGGCGAAGTGGAATCCTTACGCGATCGTCCACGGGAGGAAGGAGAGACTCTTGAGGTGGACAAAGAGGCAATCAAAGAAGAGATCACCAAAACCCTCACCCACATAATCGAGGGGAAAATGGAGGCAGCCCGCGAAGGATGGGTAGAAGTGATGAAGAACATCAAAAAGGAGGTGCAAGAAGATGTACAAGTGATGAAGAAGAACATCAAGAAGGAGGTACAAGAAGATGTACACATGATGCAGTCTACTCTTGATGAAGAGAAGATGCGACGGATCCGACGCCTAAACATCCGAGTCACAGGGATACCAGAGAGCACTACCTCCACGCCCGAGATTGACGGGCGGAACCTATGTATCAAGCTAGGACTAAAGGAGGATGAGCCGCTCCCATTCACTAGAGTATGGAGGACAACCCCAAAGGACTCCACCAAAGGCAAGGCCTTAGTGCTACAGTTCCCGGACGAGGAGAGTAGGATGAGCTTTATGAGAAGACGGGCTATCTTGAGGAGCTTGCCAGGGGACCCCATCTACTTCGATGATGACCTCACATGGATGCAACTGGAGCACAGAAGATTATGCATGCCGAAGATCAAGGCGGCACGCAAAGAAGGGAAGAAGATCAAGGCGGCACGCAAAGAAGGGAAGAAGACACATTATAGGGATGGTCACATCTACATTGATGGGAAGAGGGTCGAATAGCGCCATCTGGCCTATGAGACACGGAGGAAACAACATGAAGACAAAGAGATACACACAGCAATCTGGAACTGTAATGGAGTCCTATGGACACATCCAGGGAGACTTGAGGAGGTGATGGAGGGCCGGGATATCATCTTGATGACAGAGACACATGAGAGCCCGGAGATCTTGATGACAGAGACACATGAGAGCCCGGAGAGGGGCTTACCACGGGTTGAGGGTTATCAGTGGGAGTCAGCTCACCGACAGGGGATGAGACAAGCCACCTCCCGAGGTTCAGGAGGTATTGCAGTGCTTTTCAGACATGGGTTACATGAGCATGTTCGAGTCATAGCACGAGACTCGGAGGCAAGATACATGTGGATTAGCTTACGCCTCTTGGAGACCAGATGGATTTATATCGCCCTTTGCTACTTTCCTCCGAAGGGGTCGCGGTTTGCCATCACCGAGGAGCCAGGTGGAGGAGAGGCTAGTGAGTCTCCATACTCTGTCTTATCTGAGGAGATCTTACACTATTCGACACTAGGAGAAGTCTTCTTGATGGGGGACTTCATGCACGGACTCAGAGCAGATAGTGCGAGATCTATGACTTTGAGGATCCCTTGAGACTAGAGCCGCTAGCTACAGAGGATACAGGGACCACTCGGATCTCCGCTAATGGAGGAGCTGACAGCACTGGATATGGGCAACATTTGCTGGAGCTTGGGGCCCAACACCATCTCGTTATTTATAACGGGATGACTCAATGGCCACATTCAGGTGGGTTGACTTGCTTTCCAGTGGGAGGCAGCAGTAGTACAGTGGATTATGTGATGGGATCCCGGGAGGCAGCAGATATGGTGTCTCACTTCACCGTACCACCATGCCCCATTGGGGCGGATCATACATACCTATCCCTCACTTTCAGGAGCTTACTGGAGACCCACCCACCCATCATACAGCCACCACGCACTATTTTTCACTTCACTCAGGACCTAGCCGAGGTGTACGACTATCATGTTCATGATCAGCTATTTGCCTTAGATCCATCGGCACCCATGGCCATGCTCACCTCCCAGCTCTCACATGTGCTGCACTCCGCAGCCGCGAGGAGTTTCCCATACCACATACAGACAGGACGGCCACCTACATCTGGGAGCATGCCCCAGAACCGATGGTATAATGATGAGTGCAGAAACCTTTACCGCAGTCTCCGAGTGCAGAGGGCTCGCGGGGAGATCACCCAGAGGCAGGCAGGCAGGAGGATGCATACTCTCACCCGCCGTAAGCGGCGAGCTTATGAGGAGGCTCAGTACTGGGACACATATCACATGCTCATGAGCAGAGATGCTGCTGCTGCTTGGAGGAGACTCAGAGAGCCCCGTCCTCCCACACCTATTGAAGATCCTCAGACCTGGCAGACATATGCAGAGAGACTTTATGATGTGCCTGCACAGCCCCCTATACCACAGCCCACAGAGCCATGCTCCACAGTCTCCACCTTCTTCACCCCACCTATGGTTAGGAGGGCCATATGCCAACTCCAACATGGACGGGCGACAGATCATACAGGATTACAGGGAGAGCATCTCATCTATGCTATTGATACATTGGCACCATTTCTTGCTCATCTCTTCAACAGAGCTCTGTCAGAGGGGTTTCCGGCTGAGTGGACGATGCACACTATTGTGCCGATCCATAAAGCGGGAGATGTACTAGACCCTGGGAACTACAGGACCATCATGATTGGCCATATATTGGCCAAACTATACGGGGCAGTTTTGGAGGCAGAGCTGAGCACTCATGCAGAGGTTGGGGGATTGAGAGCAACAGGCAAGGCAGGCTTCCGTCGAGCCTTCTCGACCATCGACCACATTTTTACATTGAGGTGCCTGATTGATCAGGCCAAGGCACGGAGGCAACGGCTCTATTGTTGCTTTGTGGATTTCCGCAAGGCATTTGATACTGTGCCCAGAGAGCGCCTCTTTCGGCGACTACAGACACTAGGCATACCTTCAGACATGATGTGGGGCATATACACGCTATATGAGCAGGTCTTTGGGAGAGTCCGATGCCCAGGAGGCTTGTCCGACACAGTTGCTAGCACCATTGGTGTGAAGCAGGGGTGCCCGCTCTCCCCCACGCTCTTTGGGCTCTATATTGATGAGGTGGTCGATTACATCACACAGGGAGGAGGCTGTGGGGTTGAGCTATCAGGTATTACTGTCCATGTTATGCTTTATGCTGATGACATCGTCTTGGTATCCGACACGCAGGTTGGGCTTAAAAGACACCTTGTGGCTCTTGATGACTTCTGCGCACAGCAGGGGCTCACAGTGAACCTTGGGAAAACCAAGGTTATGATCGTCCACACTTCACCCGCAGTCAGGAGCCACACTACTCTCACATTAGCAGGAGGGCGGGTCGAGGTGGTGAGCTCTTATGTTTACCTTGGCATCACATTTACTAGCTCAGCTGGACGCTTCTCCATGGCTCAGGCAGTCCAAGACAAAGTGACCCGGGGGTATGCAGCTCTTGCTGGCCTTGAGTGTCAGTGTCATCAGGCACATTTTCAGGAACCCCGCACGAAGGGGTGGCTCTTTGATACATTAGTGACACCAGCCTTGATGTATGCAGCAGCAGTTTGGGCACCAGGGCTTGCAACCTCCACATGGGTACAGCTGGAGAGACCACAAATCTTGATGCTCTCGAGGATGATACGCAGCAAACCATCCGTCCCACACGACATTGTTCGAGCTGAGTTTGCTGCACCACCTATGGCAGTGGAGGCATTGTTCCAGACGATCTCCTTTATATACAGGATGAGGGAGATGCCCACGGAGAGATTATCCCGCCGAGCTTTCGAGGCATCCAGACAGCTGGTCGAGGCTGGACACACTGGATCTTGGTATGCACAGATGCTACAGTGGTTCACACATCATGGGATAGACATTGAGCGGTTGCCACCTTTTCAGTATGATCAGTCTGCTCCACGGGGTTACCTCTCTCTCAATGAGAGGAACAGAGTGATGAGACAGGACATATGGCAGCACTACATACAGGAGACATGGACAGCACCAGAGAGCCCACTACCACCGAAGATGCTGTATTACAGAGACCACTTTATGAGCATCTCAGGGGATGGGTTTATACATCGACCGCGGTACATGGATGTATACATGCCACACAGCTCTCGCGTTGCTATTGGACAGCTACGAGTCTCATCACATCAGCTAGAGATAGAGGCTGGGAGAGCGGCACGGGTTCCCAGAGCTGAGCGGATATGCAGATTGTGCCGCGAGGAGGTGGAGACTGAGGATCACTTTGTATGTAGATGTAGAGCCCACCAGGGGGTCAGAGACAGATATGCAGGATTGTTTGAGGAGCACTCTTCACTACATCAATTGATGGAGGCCTCGGACCAGCGGCAGCTTGGCAGACTACTACTAGAGCTTCATAGTTCTCGAGAGAGACTCCTCCAAACACCCGCTCCCACTAGGGGTGGGAGACAGTCCCAGCTCACAGATTTCTTCCAGAGAGCTATGCCAGTGCCAGCTGATGTACCACGTGGGGTGACCGCACAGAGAGCAGAGGAATTGAGAGCCAGGAGGAGACCTAGACAGACTGGACATAGAGCACCCCGACTCCGTCACCGAGAGATAGCAGCTATCCGAATGCGACACCAGATGGAGACACAGGAGAGGCTAGCTCGCTTTCATTCAGACTCAGGGTACATGTTCACGCCATTCACTGCCTCAGCATCGGCGATGTATGATATCTTATATCCCTCTTATGGCACTGGATGGAGTTAGACATAGATCTGCATAGCATGCTTGTACTACCCCTTCAGCATATAGAGATGCATCTTGCCTTAGCACTCCATCCACATCCCCACCCCCCCTTATATTGTTTGTATATGGGCTCCACCGATCCATGATGATTCACAGTTCATAGGCTGACTTTGGCCTCTCGTAGACGTTAATATATCTTTCTTTCTTTCTCTCTCTCTCTCTCTCATTTTCTCTCTCTCTCTCTCTCTCTCTCTCTCTCTCTCTCTCTCTCTCTCTCTTCGCAAGCAGGTTTTGTTTACGAGATTAGGATGCAGAGGATCAAGCTACATATGCACAGCATGATGTTCTTAGAAGAGATGTGTGTTGCTCTTCAACCTGGACCTATGTGTATTCAGGGATTGCTTGACGCGTCCTCTATCTTTCTCTCTCTAGGTTTTTGGCACCGTGATTGGATGGTGCACATGTGGATTTATCTGTCATGGAAACAAGACATTGGTCTTTCGAGAAGAAATAGGACTTTGGTAACAAGGAAACGGGCCTATGGTTTATGAATACAGGTCTATGGTTTATGGATACAGGTCTATGGTTTATCAGATACAGGTCTTTGGTTTCATGTGGAAAGCATGTCTTTGGATTCATGTGAACAGGTTCTAGTTTTCTCGAGGTTACATGCAAGCTGTGACTATAGGAAGGACATGTGGTTTGGTACAGCCCTACTGCTGTCTGGGAAAGGGTTGTGGGATCCATGATAGCGATGGAGAAGACCTTTTTAAGCAGGGAGGTGTCGTACAGGTGTGCCTTCTCTATAGTGTGATAACAAGAGTTTTTATTTGGAAGTCCTGGGTGAAAGCTATAAAGGATCCTATTGGTAGAGGATTAGACAAGTTGTAATTTATACTCATATTTGATCAAGTAAAGAAATACCGCAAGGGGCGCCACTGCGTTTTGGGGCCAATCGGTGTCCTTGTACTATTTGCAGGAGCACTCTAGCTCCCCCTGTTTGTTTCCCTTTTCCAGGTTCCCATGGGTAATGAAGTGTTTTGTGTGCGAGTGTTTGTTTCACCGCCCGTCAGCTTTCTGAAGGCCGGTTTCATCGTTCCATCGCCGGGATATGTTGGGGTAAAGGCATTATGCCCACCCTTATAGTGTGTACAAGCCCATAAGTTGTGTAGGACATAGTACACTTAGTACTTTTAATGTACTAAGTGCACTATGTGTACTTGAGTAAATATACATGTGTGATAGGGGAGTCACACACTCACACTTGGTGAGTTGACTTATCCCCACAACTCTCTCTCTCTCTCTCCCTTCTTCTCTGTGTATGTCTCCCACATGAAACCCTAATTCCCCATTCAACTATACCACAGTTAGAGGAGATACCGGGCATGATTTTTCAGCCTTATGGCATGGAACAGGAGCCACCAATAGGTGATATGCAGGCTGGACAGCAACCTGCAAATGATGGTCATTGGGTACGGAGGTCCACAAGACCCTCCAGAGCCCCTAACAGGTTTGTTCCAGGGGTTGACTACTTGATGCTCACTGACTGTGGGGAGCCCTCATGTTACAAGGAGGCTTTACAGAGGGCAGACAAGGCTCTTTGGGAGCGTGCCATGAAGTCAGAGATGGATTCTCTCACAAAAATGGAACATGGAAGTTGGTGCATTTACCTGCAGGCAAGAAGGTTTTGCCATGCAAGTGGGTTTACAGGCTCAAAGTTGCACCTGATGCAAAGCCAAGATACAAAGCCAGGTTAGGGGCTAAGGGCTTCAAGCAAGAATTTGGTGTGGACTTTGATGAGATCTTCTCTCCAGTGGTCAAAATGACCACACTTAGAGCTGTATTAGCTTTGGTTGCTCATGATGATCTAGGTTTGATTCAGATGGATGTGAAGACTGCTTTTCTTCACGGTGATCTCCATGAGGATATATATATGCAACAGCCAAAGGGTTATGCAATAAATGGAAAGGAGAAGCTTGTATGCAAGCTGAAAAAGAGTCTTTATGGGCTCAAACAGGCACCAAGGGAATGGTATCATAAATTTGATACATTCATGAAATCCCAGGATTTCAGGAGAAGTGACATAGATCACTGCTTATACACCAAGAAAGCTTTGGATGGCAGTCTATTGATCCTCATCTTGTATGTTGATGATATGTTGATTGCCGGGAAATCTCGTAAAGAGATGGATGCCTTGAAAAAGAGGCTGCATCATACCTTTGATATGAAGGATTTGGGTGATGCAAATCACATTTTGGGTATGCGGATACTTCGGGACAGAAATCAGCATGTGTTGTATTTGTCTCAGAAGGAATACATTGGCAAAGTTTTGCAGAGGTTCAATATGGATGGGGGGAAGAAGACTAGTACTCCTTTGCCTCCATATGTGAAACTCGGTGCTATGGACAGCCCACAGTCAGACAGTGGCAGGGCTGATATGGCCAAGATTCCGTATGCTTCAGCTTACAGTCAGACAGTGGCAGGGCTGATATGGCCAAGATTCCGTATGCTTCAGCTTGTGGCAGTCTCATGTATGCCATGGTTGCTACTAGGCCGGACATTGCATTTGCACTGGGAGTGGTTTCTAGATACATGGCCAACCCTGGCAAGAAGCATTGGGAAGCAGTGAAAGGTGTCATGAGATACCTGAAGGGCACACAGGATATGTGCATTTGCTTTGGCAAACAGGATGCATTAGTGCATGGTTACACGGATTCGGATTATGCCGGTCATCCAGACCACAATTATCCAAATAGCATCATATTGGGTCTGTGGCAAGTCCATAATGAAATCCATTGCAATACTTTCCCATGGCTGTGTGGGAATAAGCACCTAGTGCCTTTTGCCTATCGAATTTCACGTTTTGACAAGTGATACATGCACCTACATGTGCCTCTTATGTCCTTCCCCTGGCCAAAGGAAATACCGCTCGATCATGTGCATAGTAGGCATCATGCCTCTATGATCAGCACCACATATAGGCAATTATCTTTCATGAGATAACCCTCTTTGATCACATATGAGGCATGTGCATAACCAGCCATCAAATCAGTCCAAATAGTGGCAAAATCAACATCCGTATGATATAAATCACGCATGGCAGACAAGTCTCCATGAGAGGCAACCCAGATAGCTGCTACATACGGCTTTCGTAACAATGTATCACTACATTCTTCTTTCTTGGGGTGTGCAAGATCTGAAAATGAAACATAGAGAGGAAATTGGCTATCCTTATATGCTTCTCTGACAATTTAGTTTAAGTAAGAAAATACCTCAAACTCTGGTGATTTGTTTTCATAGTGAAATCAGTCCCAAAAAGGTAATGTTTCCATATGGTAAGTGCATGAATTACAGCCAGGAGCTCTTTCTCATAAATGCCAAGAGAGAGCTCTGCATCATGCAATCTACATCTCTCATAAGCCACGACATGTCCATCTTGATTTAGGACAGCTCCTATGCAATTTCCACATGCATCAAATTCCACACTGAATGGCTTTTGCAAATCCGGAATGATCAACACTGGACCATGTGTAGTTGCATCTCTTTCGATTTGAGGAATGCATCCCTCTCTACATTAATCCATTTGAATGTAGCCTTCTTCTTTGTCAAGTCATGCAGAGGAGAAGCAATCCATGCAAAGTGCCGAATAAACTTGCGATAGTAAGAGCATAATCTAAGAAAACTACGGATCTCATGCACTGATCTCAATTCGGGCCAATTCCGAATTGCATCAATCTCTGCAGGATCCATCCGCACTCCATCTTTGGACACAATATGCTCAAGATAATGTATCTCTAACAAGAAGAACTCACTCTTCTTTGCATTTATGAAGAGTTTATGCTTATGGAGTTCTTCAAAAACAATAGCCAAATGAACTCTATGCTCTTCTTCGGTCTTCGAGAAGACTAGGATGTCATCAAAGAAGACATCTATAAATTTCCTGTACCCACGGAATATACGATCCATCATTCTATTGAATGTAGCCGGGACATTTGTAAGACCAAAAGGCATAACAAGATACTCATAAAGCCCAAATGCTGTCCTGAAAGCAGTTTTATGTACATCCTTAGGCACCACACGCACTTGATAATACCCAGTCTTGAGATCAATTCAGCTAAAGCATGCAGATCCATCCAACTTGTCAAGAATGTTGTCTATGCGTGGAATTAGAAACCGATTCTTGATGCTAAGCTTATTCAAAGCTCTATAATCCACACATACGAAAAGATCCATCCTTCTTTTGAACCACGAGGACGGGTGAACAATAAAGGGAAGAGCTTGGCTAAACCAAACCTTTCTTAAGAAGCTCATTTACCTGCTTCATGATCTCCTCTTTTTGGGATGCACTTACACGATAGACTAGCCTATTAGGTAGTGGGCTACCCAGCACAAGATCAATGCGATGATCTTCCAGTCGTACGGGTGGCAACTCATTTGGTAACTCATCAACAAAACAATCATTGTACTCTTGCAAGAATTTCAGCCTCTCATTACTTAGAGCGTTTACATGCACATTATTTTCTTCAACATGATCCCGTACAAAAATCAAGTACGCAAAACACTCTTTTTCATTACTTTCTTAATTTGTACATGAGATACAAGGAGAATGGTATCACCCTCTTCACCAGCATTAATTACATGCTCTCGGCCTTTATACATAAAGGTGATTCTGTTGGTCTTGTAAGCCTTGCACGGATCAATGCATTCCAAGCAATACATCACAACCATTCAAAGGCGCTACAAGAAACCCCTCATGACCCACATAGCCTTGAATGTGTATGTGCAACTTGCCGATAATAGGCATAACCTGCACTTCTCTACCAACAAAGAAAGCCCCTGCTTCAATTTGAGAATCCATATCCTCCACTTCAATACCCAAAGCAGCTGCCATCTGTGTATATGAAGTTCTCCGTTGCACAATCATCAAACATGAACAAAGCGGACTGATCCTTAAGTTGTCCCCAAGCTTTACATACAACCCTGTCTTTGCTATCATGTGAAGTATTGCCCTCCACATCCGGAACCATATACACATCAGGCTTTGATGCATTCGCATTATCACGCTTTTTCTTGTTTGGGCATGCATTTGCAATATGCTCGGTGCTACCAGAAGTAAAGCATTTCCCCTCGCTCATATATTGCTTTTTCTACTCCGGAGTGAGACCATAGTCTCTCACTTTGAAGGGACGCTTCTTGGTAGACTTATTTTCAACCTTTGGACCATTTTTGTCTTGGTTTTGGTTCTTTTTAGGTGGCTATCCATTATTTTTTTGGACAACCCTCTCTTTGCCTTTAAATGAGAGTTTAGCCTTATTGGATCGACTCAATTTAAGTTCCAATTGCTCGCTGGCAGTGGTAGCTATGATTAGTTGGTGTAAGGTGTAACCATGATACATTTGTAGTCCCACTTTGTACACAGGTTGCGATCCCGATTGAAACCTTCTCTTCCTTTCCGCCTCGGTGACATGCATAAATGGAGACACCTCCAAAAGCACTTTCCAAAACTTTTGCACATATACATTCACTGTTTCCCCCTCATTCTGCTTTACTCGATCCCACTTCATAAGTTCATTGTTATCTTATTCAATGCATTGGGAGACAAGAATTGGACATAGAACCTCTCCTTGAACTCTTCCCATGATCTAATAAGATTCGATGAGAGCTTCTCTATGAGCCACCAATGGGCAGTAGAGTGCCTTTCATGAACATGCTTATATGCTAGATCATGGATTTCTGAGTGAAATCCTCATCACTAAAAGCAATATCAAACTGGGCAATAAAAGCAAGTGTCTTTGAGGCATCATATTCCCCATGATATGCGTCAAACTTCACAGATTTGTCTCCGACTTTGAAGTCACGAGACTTTGATGCATTAGTACATGTTTTCCCGCATGTTTATACATTGGGACAGTCCCTATAATTGGCATTATTTTAGAAAAAAAAAAGTGATGCATTAGGCATAGATACATGTGCCCTGCAAGCATGAGGCATGGCTGGCCCCTCAACACACATTGGTGCATTTTCACCCATAGCTTCTCCCTCACGAGCACACTCCAAGGCATGAGTGGCATGAGAGATACGCGGAATACCTGCACCAACAAAAAATTGCAACCCATGTTGCATGTGTTGTGCATGCACATTAATGGCATTTGACATACATTTTGACCATTGCCATAAACATTGTATCCTTCAAGGGCTACATAGGATACTTCTGCATGGCGTGAAGTTGCCGATAGTTCCTCTCCAATAGCATGTGGATTCATCCTCTTAGACATAAGTTCTTGTTCGTGCACCTGTGGGGATACCAAGGCATGTGGGATGGTTGCGTATGCTCTGATACCAATGTAACTTGATTGAACACAATGCTAATCAATACACTTAAATACACCAAGATTTAATGGACAACATGCTCAATACAAAAAGTAATTTGCTGAATTGACAAGAGACACAATGAGCCGGAATGGCTGGCCCCTCCCTCAAATAAAAGTATATTGATCTTGGGAGCATAGTCACAAGGGACGGAGGGGATGGACCCTTGGAACAGGGGGACGCCATCCTGGGAACACTTTGGGACGGGGAGGGACGGACGTCCCCAGCTCGGCGTCCCTCACAAGGGACGGCGTTCCGGGGACGGATCCAAGAGGGGATGGCTGTGAGGGACGGCTGCATGGGAACGCCCCAGGTTACCATTTGGGCAACGGTCACATTTTTGACCGTTTTTTTTGGCCGTTTGGGAGGGGCTTTTCGTGGACCTTTAGCCTTGGTCCATAGGCCTTGAGCCTTTGAGGCTTTGGACCTTGGCCTCTCTCTTGCCTCCCTCCCTATAAGAAGACACACACACACACACACACACACTCCCTCTCACACTTCAAGCTTAAGCTTCACACACACACACACTCTCTCTCCCTCAAGCGGCAAGCCTCAAGAACCAAAGTCTCAAGTTTCAAGCTCTCACACAAGCAAGCTCTAGCCTCTCAAGACTTAGTGCACACACACTCTCTCCCTCACACACACTCTCTCAAGCTTCACACGCGCGCACACACACCACCCACCCACCCTCACACTCAAGTTCTCCCTCAACTTTCAAGGCTCAAGCCTCACTCACTCACTCTCTCTCTCTCTCTCTCTCTCTCTCTCCCTAGCTATCAAGTGACAAGGAGACATCCATCATCCATGGAATCCTCCTCATGTGGCGGCGGCACTTTAAGTTCTCGTGTAGAAGGACGACGGGATGGACATGGTGGGATGAGGTCAATCACACCCCATCCCCTCACGGAGGCGGTGCATGGCCATGGGCATGCAAGCTTTGCCCGTATAGGCGAGTGAGTGGTGCCGACAAAGTAATTTTTAAGTGCCATTCCTACCCCCATCCCCATTCCCTACATACGGCCGTCCCCCGTCCCATTCCCGTCCCGGTCCCCCGTCCCTTGTGACTCTGCTTGGGAGAATCAAGTACATAGTGTCATGGGCATTTCTGACCAGATTTCCATACCAATGCATATGAATACAGTATTGCAAACAATGTGGTTGTCGGTGTAGACTTGCAACTCACACTACCCTCTCAAGTGCCCATGTTCCCTACCATCTGCTCTCTATTGTTCCACTGACACATGGTAGCAACGATCTGCAAGGGAGCACGTAGGACAAAAGACACTACACAGGGTATGTGATCATGGAGTCAGGTTCCTCTCTCGTGCTACTTGCTCCAAATTTAAACATCAAAGCCTACCAATTGGAAGTAGAGTCGATGACAGTGGAAGTCTTCGTGATGGAAGCGTTTGGAGTGTTGAAATCTTCGATTTGTCCCGATCCTTCGTGACAAAAGTCTTGAAGAGGATGAAGGGAACCCTGGGAAAGCTTCCCCTATGGTTCAACTTGAGTAAGGAGGGCTGAAATTAGGATTTTCAGCAAAAGACCAGAAATTACAGCAAAAATAAGTGCTGTTTTGCTAAATTTCAGTCATTGGGAGTGTGTCGGAGAGTGAACACCACCTAGAAACACTCTTGGAAGCTTGGAAAACGCACTAGTAAGCTCGGATATGGAGTTGGGAAGGAGAAAGTGCAGAAAATACAGCCAAAGAGGCCTCATGAAGGGGGTGCCTACTTCGAGAGAGAGAGGGAAGAGAGAGATGGTGAGTTGTCCACTCTTGAAACTATACCAAAATAGACGTGCTCCAGGCAAGTACACAAGGTCCCAGATCCAATGGAACACGAATCCTCCAGGGATTTCCAGGCATGTACACATATGCAAAAGTCCCAACGGAAAGCCAAGTCCACAGAATCACATGAGTGGCATCAATCCCCGGCATATGCAACTGCCATGGACGTCATTCCAATGTACATACATAATGAGAAAACATGGGTGGATCAATTGGGTGGCCAAATGGTGACAGCAAGCTATCCTAAACGACACTCATTCATCCAATATTGGCAGGACTCCAAATGAGGCAGCATTTGATCGCCATTTCTCGTCTCTTCTTATGAGGATGGTGTCGCCATCATTGGAGGCCAACAAGACCACAAACATTTTCAAAGATTATTGAGTCCGTAAAGGAGCACCTAGCAAACGCACAAGAAGCCTACACCAGGCAAGCCAACAAGTATAGACGAGACGTCAACTACAAGGAGGAAGATTGCATATTCCTTTGCAACATGAAGCAACGGTTAAAGGACAAGTGTTGTCCCAAGCTCTCTTTCCGAAGCTTTGGCCCATTTCCTATCGTGAAAAACTTGAGTGATGTCTCCATGAAGTTGAAGTTCCCAAATAGTTGGACTATGCATGATGTCTTCCATGTCTCATGGTTGAAGCCTTATGTTGGACCATCTTTGCAAAAGGTTCCAGATGAGCAACAGTCTCAAGTGGTCGACGAAGCAAAGGTTATCGAGCCCGAGGACATTTTGCTCCACAAGTGGAAGCATGGTTCCGATCAAAGACTCTAACAATTCTACACCAAGTTCAAAGACCAAGGCACTCAGCAAGCTGTTTGGCTCGACAAGGAGTTCTTTCAGGTGTACCCACAGATAGTGGCTGACTACTTGGAGACCATGCAGCTGCCGCCAAGCTAAACAGGAGGGAATGTCACATGCACCCGTGCACTGAGGTACCATGTGACACATTGGCTCGCCATCAGTGCTATACTTGTAGAGATTTAGTACCTTTTTTAGGACTATTTGTCATACACCATGACCCCATTGTGAGCCCTAGTCCAAGGACATGTCAGGCACGAGCAACGTTGGCCTTTCCAACCCTTAAGTCACTTCACCCAGTCAGTTCATGTAGGTCATCCTAGCATAGGCATATTTAACAAGCATGTAGAAGCATGTAGGGCAAGGCTTGCCTTTTGGCCAGCCTTATAGCATTACTCATGGGCAGCATAGCCACCCAAAAGGGGCATGAACTTGGGGCCTGGGCTTTAGGCATGGGGACCAGCAATAGGCCATCCTTGGCTCAGTCGGCCAGCCCCCACAAGCCTATTGGCCAGCAACTAACCCACCAGCCCATACATGGAATAAGAGCAGCATTTAATGCTAACTTCAGCAGTCGTGGGCACACAGAAACAGGCCGACAAAACAGAAGGTAAAACCAACGAGCATATATATGAGAGGCCAAACATCTTCCTTGCGTTTGGCAATCCTCAGTCAATCGTCATCAGTAAGTTTTCTGCATTGTAAAGAGGTTCACCAAAGCAAATAAAGCAAATATTGTTGCTTGTAGGAGGGGGGCCTTAAGTGGCTAGATTGGGACCCAATCTCGTGTCGACTCTTCATATTCTGTCTACAGTGGATTGCTTCATGCTCACTAACATAAGGTATAAAGAAGGCCTGGCTGTTTTGTGTGCGAGTAGACGGGTCACCTTGTTGGCCACAGCGACCACGCTCCTGAGCATCCTTGCTAACCTTCCCCACCCTTGATTCTCCTCCCTACTGCCTGCCGGCGGCCAGAGGCTCCCTTCCCTTCTCAGCATGACCAAACAAAGACAGTCAACACCACCAAAGGAGGAGCAACAGAGACCCACTCAGCACAAGCGTGCCACACCCCGAGCATGGGGCACGGGGCCCGAGTCAACGTTCCCCACTCAGAACCGTTGCCTAGATTTAGCACCACACATATCTTCTAAGCACCCACGGATACTTCAGGCCAAATGGCCACCACTTTGGGTGGGACCCACCACACACAATGTCGGGCAGCCATATGTGGAGTAAATGAATGCTCAAAAAGATGCTGCAAATCAGCTCATACTGGTTGAAAATCAGCTCAAATTTCAGTCCCCACATTAGCCTATTGATGAGACAATTATGGATGATGCAGTGGATGAGGAAAGAGTAGCCATACAAGCATCCAAGAGTATACCAAAATGGCTGGTGCAGACATTACAACAAATCAGCTACTCCTTTACCTAGCGAGACACGTGCAGGTTCTCATCATGCATCTTATTCTTTTGTGGATCATGCTCTCGTTACCATTATATGCGATGAAGAGGAACCTATTTCCTCAAAAATGACACTTGGTATTTAGCAGATTTGCCTTCTGGTAAATCTAAAGTGGATTTATAAGCTAAATCGTAAAGTTGATGCTAGCATTGATCGCTACAAGGCAAGGCTTGTTGCAAAGGGTTATGCTCAAAAGAAGGGCATAGACTACGATGAGACCTTTGCACCCACGTCCTATATACGATCAGGTATATTATTGCATTGGGAGTGCATCATGGTTGGAATGCACATCGCTTGGATATCAAGACTACCTTCTTCAATGGTGACTTGCATGAGGTTTATGTATCACAGCCTTATGGTTTTGTTGAGAAGGGACAAGAATCTAAAATATGCAAGTTAAGAAAAGCTTTATATGGTCTTAAGTAAGCTCCCAAAGCATGGTATGAGAAGATGAACGTATACTTGGTTGCAAATGGTTTTTGCAACCGTCCAATTGAAAGTACCCTCTACGTAAAGAGAAGTAAAGATTGTTTTTTGGTCATCGTTTTATACGTTGATGACATGCTGCTCACATGTCCTAATGAGGAGAAGATTTCAGCCTTCAAGACTGAATTACATGTGTCATTTAAGATTACAAATGCGGGCTCGTTGCATTATTATTTAGGCATATAGTTTATACAGCGTGATGATGGTGTTGTGATTTTCTAGTCATACTTTGAGTGTTGTGCTTCCATCTATCTCTACTTGCTTGCTACATCCATGTCTGTGTTGCTACATTGATTAGTGGTTTGGAGTGACAAGCTAGATCAATGTTTTAGACCATTGAAGGGGCTAGTCACCTCAACACCTATGTAGATTGTGGATCCTAGTAAACCTTTTGTGGTTGAAATGGATGCCAGTGATTATGCAATAGGTACTGTCCTATTCCAAGATGGGAGACCCATAGCTTTTGAAAGCAAGAAGCTTCCAAAGACACTGATAAGGTATCCTACCCAAGAAGAGAAGCTTTTGGCTGTTATCCATGCAATGAAAATCTGGAGACACTATTTGTATGGGTCCTAATTTGTTATCTGGAGGACGGATCACCATTCGTTGAAGTATATTTGTGATCAACCCGACCTGAAGGATCAGAAGACCAGATGGGTTGACCTCATGCAGAAGTTGGACTTTGACATCCGTTACCATAAGGGGGCAACCAATTAGGTTGTTGATGCCCTCAGTAGGATCCCCAAGGTCGATCCTATCTCTTTTGATGAGATAACGATTGACTTCTATCTCTCTCTCAAAGGGCATTGCCAACATGTTTCCATTTTGGTCAAATCTGGCAATTAGTCTAAGTCGGTTGCAGCCCACGAGATCAGAGTGTTCCAAACACTCCGATGAGTGTTGCTGAGAGAAAGATATTGGAAAAGTATAACATTAGAGGTGGATTATTGTTCAAGGATGGCAAGGTTTATGTGCACACCAAAGATCTCGCCGTCCAAGCTTTGATATCCTAGTACAGAGCACCCGGGCATACAAAGAACCTTAGCCTTGGTTGGCCGGCATTTCTATCGGCCACGCATGAAATCCTTTGTTGAGGATAATGTGTGGAAGTGTACCCATTGCCAGCCATTGCCAGCTTAATAAAGCAAAAAAGCTTAGAGCTGGAGGGTTATTGCATCCTTTGCAAATTCCTCATCAAAACAAGTGGCAAAGTGTCTTGATGGATTTTCAATCTAGGTCATTGTTGACCAATTGACGAAGATGGCTAGATTTATCCCTACCAAGTCGTCAATAAAGAGTCACTAGTTGGCTCAACTCTTCGTGAAGCAATTGTATAAGCTCTATGGATTGCCTAAGGAGATTGTTAGTGATCGGGATCCCAAATTCACTACACAACTCTTACCATTTTCCAAGTTGGAAACACGCTTGAGCATATCATTTTCGGATTATCCCGAGTCGGATGGTCAAACGGAAAGGACGAACCACACTATGGAGGATATGTTGAGGGCATGTCTCCAAGAGATACTCCGAGTGGGAAAGGTATCTTTCACAGATTGAGTTTGCTTATAACAATAGTAGGCATGCGGCTATACTGGTTTTAGCCCATTTATGCTTATATACGGTTATCAACCAAAGTCACCCATTGTCGTAAGACTACAAGAGGTCAAGTTGCAATCAGCAATGGATTTCTTGCAAGGCATGCAAGATTCACTGAAAGTTGCAAGGGAAAGCGTAAAGAGTGCTTAGAATCATGCTCGGTATTACGCTAACCAATGACGGAGCCCAAGAGTTTTACAAGAAGAGGGCATGTGGGTGTATCTTGAAGTCCCAAAGGACTCTAAGACGATGAGGACTGGCAAGCATTACAAGTTATATTCGTGATGTTGTGGTCCTTACCAGATCACAAAAAAGATTAATGATGTGGCTTACAAGTTAGCAATACCTTCTAGAGTAAAGATTTACCCTATGTTTCACGTTATTAGATTGAAAGAATGTCTAGGTGAAGGTGACGAGATTGTGCTAGTGGAGGAGATCCCTAACCTCGAGGACATGCGTACTAGACGGCCTCGATATACCATCTATTCACATTACTTGATCAAATGGAAAGGACGGTCTCAAGTCGAGGCTACATGGGAGTCAATGCGTAGTCTAAAGAGTCACTTTCCCAAATTCATTTATGAGGACATCAATTTCTTAAGGGGGGAAGTATATTGCACTCCAAGGCTAGCTAGGGTTAAGATCTTCAGGTTAGGTCAACCATAGCCTAGGACTACGGCATCTTACGTGGGGGTTAGTTGCTTTTATGAGACATGTGCTATATTTGGCTCCTAGTTTATAAAAGGACTATAAAAGTGGCTTTACAAGTCAATTTGGGGCTCAGACCTGGACTCGAGGCCTTGAGACTACTCCGTGCTTACATTCGATGGGTGTGTAGTGGTGGTATGGGATGCTAGGGACTTTGCGTGTGGAGCGATGTCTCTGATGCTACTATCCCCCCTGTGCTTGAGGGTGAGCCTGAATGGGTTTGTGGTTCGGCAATGAGCTAGATGCTTGAGGCTTTGTGTGTGTTCCTTTTCGTTTATGCTTAATCCTAGGGTCTATTAGCCTGGGGGCTTGACACCATATAAGTCTTTTTTTTAGGCATATAAGCCAAAAATAGAGTGATCGATTCCTTCTTGAGCTTGGTCTTGATACAACCAGACTCCTACATGAATGTCGGCCACTTTCAGGTTAGACACCACATCAATATGCCCAATATTGCATTCCCTATCACCTTCATCAATCCTCGGGCTAACATAAGTCCGTAGTATTCGAAAGCGCCAAACCATGTCAGCCCCCAAATGACACTGTGCCTGTAGCTACTCACTGGCATGAATCGCAACCAAAAATGGCTAGCCAGACTTTGAGTACTGCTACCACAGCTAAGTCCTATACATGAAAGTCATGAAGAGAATCAGGAATTTGTCATTCCAATCAAAGGACCCATGGACATTTGTCCAAATCACGGAGAAGAATCCTAGGAAATCACAAATATAACCCAGAATAGTATCATAATGCTTCTAGTCAGACACAGTAAATCTCAACACAACGAAGTTCCCAATCATACTAAGGAGTTGCACCACCTTTCCAACCTTTGTGTCTGCCCACCACACAACATGGAGTCCCACTGAAACCCCCAGTGTAAAGTTGTAAACTCTATTAGAGGATGCTCAAAAAATACACCTCCAAGAGTACCGTGCACTACAGCAAAAATGTGCGCAATCACCTCCATGATCCCTTTGCAGAACGGACAAGATTGTTGGAACCAAATTGTTGAACTAAGGCTATAATCAGTAATTTCAAAACAGGCAACATCAAGGATCACACTGGAAAGTAATAGCAACTATTAATAGTCACTTTTCAATAGTCATCAGCACTCAGCTAATAATGAGCTTATAAATTTTATCATCTTGTTTTCCTGTTTGATGTTAAGTTCCAAAATATGGTGAACTCTTGAACATAAACCCATTTCACAAGACACACATACTCTACTTATCAAAAACATTAATCTCATAACTAAACAGGAAGAGGCGAGCTAATTTAGAAATATACCGTAATGCTTCTCAGCAATACTCTCCAGCGCTTTCTTTGAGCGCTGAAACAACTCATTAAGGCTCTCCCCACCACCCTGCAAGAAGATCCAGCTTCATAAGACATTTGTACATAACAAGGTAAAAGTAGAAGTTCAACATCCTAACTTCTTACAGGCATATAGATCCATTTACCAGTAAGGGCTGGCTGGTAATCAAAGGTTATAATCAAGAAGAGGGAATAAATTTCATTCAGAATTTGGCACCACATGTCAAGATCACATCTAAGAGCACATTCATACATCACAATGCGTTTTTTTAATGGAACTCCTTGTTTCCGAATGCTTACAGGAATTGCCTTATCCATACGATGAGAGAAGAATATTTTATACGCCTCTGGCTCAAGACGACGAGCTTCTTTTCGTGCAAGGCCTTGAAGCTTACCAAGGTGCCTCTCACGCAACTCCTCCATTAAGGAAACCTGAAAACATTTCAAGAAGGATTCAAGCCATCATTCTAGTTCTTAGGCCTCAATTCATACAACATTAGTACTTGCCTGCCCAAGCTCCTTTCTCAGTCAAAAACATCCCTTGGAATCTCTAATGCATCATGATTGTTTAAGAAAGTTTAGCCAATAGTGCCAAAAAAAAAGTGATTTTTACACTGCAGAATTTGTTGTGCATTTTCTCCTTTCTAAGAACAAAGTCCTTCCATTACTAAAGAAAAAGCACATCTGAATGAAAACAAAGATGAACCCTCAGGGAGAGGTAAGTCTGCAGCTAAAGGAGCAAGGGCGGGCAGGAGCGGGGGAGGGGGAGGGGGAGAGAGAGAGAGTGTGTGTGTGTTGGGGTGGGTGGGGGGGGATGGTATAATGCCAAATGCTGCTGCCCTTACCTCTGGTCAGCAAAGGGCCAGGACTCCATGTAGTGCCTCTCCTGCATTGTCCTCGGGCGGCTCTGATGGCGCTCCCATCAGCTGCATAAATTGTGGATAAGATCGGTCCATATAGTGCAAATGGACTCAGCAGGAATGGTTGCCAAGCCCTTCATGATCTCACCGTACCAGGCCCGCCAACAACACTACTGATCAACTCCAACTGAGGGTACAGGGTCATTGCCAGCAACCACAGAGTTGATCATGCCTGATGAACTGCCATCTGTTGGTGGAATAAATGGAGTGCCAATCCAATACAATCCTCCTTATGTGAATGGCCAAACCCCTCTCTATTTCCCAAACCACAATACCCCAAGTGATTAAGAGGAATTGTGTCTGTCCATAGTAGAGAGACACAGTATCCTACAGAGTGAACCTGCTTAGCAGTTTGGCAATCCCACGGGAAGTGGCGCTTGAAGTCCCATAGTGCTCCAAAGTTGCGACCATCGCGAATTTGTGCATAGCAAGCCAAGCCCCCACTATGGGACCCACGCAGGCTGCAAGCCAGAGGAAGCAGGAGATCTTGCAGAGCTACTCTACAAATGTTTCCAAAAGTCAGCTCTGACGGGACCTCACATGCCCTATGTTTGCCAATGCTCCTTGGCATGGGGAATGATGGCTCTTGAATGCAGTTGGATCCATCGCCCAGTTCGAGAAAAGGCAGGCGACCAGCTCTCCCACATCCAAAGGTTCCACGAGGAATCTCCTATGAGGCTCCGTTTAATTTGATAACAAATACAAAAGATCGTTCCACAGGACAAATACACAATTGCAAGATATACTCCCGAAACTATAATCATTTAATCTTAATTATACATTCTTTGGAAACATTCTCCCGCAGGAACTCGTAACCACCTGACCAACCCCGAGCTCCAGAAGGAGCCGCAGACACCTACCCAAGACTCTCATCGCAGTGATAACCTATCTCAGGATCCTGCAGGGTCTCAAGCTACACTATCCCTACAGAGATGTGTGATCTAAACTTCCTCAGAATCAACATGTACCACTTTGACATGCTGGGAACTGCCACCACAGTGGGGTCCCGTATCAACTCCGCAAAGCAAAGCACTCCTGCAAAAGTGTGACTGCAATACCATGTCAGCAACCACCGCAATAGGGCTCATTACACCTCTGCAAAGTTTCTTATTTCTAAAAACAATACAATGCTTCATAACTTTCTTACAATCAAAGCTTATTCTAGAGAAAGCATCTCTTTCTAAGGAAAATTAAACAACACTACTTCCGGGATCTTAGAGGGGTATTCCACTCCTAGATCAGTGAATCCAGGGTTTCAATAACCTTGTCCGACCACCCATGACTTTTGCCAACTGCATACTGCAGTGTGCCCTCCTGTGGGTTCCTTCTGGCTGGCTTCTTCTTCATTTTCTCCAAATTCTGGAGAGGTACTCTATGTGACTGGTGTGAAGCTCTTGGAATCAAAGGGGATCCAAGAGACTTCTTCCATGAGAAGATTCTATACACCGACTTCTTGGATCCATTACTCTCTCAGTCAAAGAGATGGGTAGGCATTGGTTTATAAGGATTCCTTGTCTCATGGAGAATAATACATTCACACATGCAACCATTATGAGAATTACCATATATTCTGCACACCTTGTTTTCCGCTTAGTTTCCCTTCAAATAATTGGAAGGTCAGAAAGGAATTATGGTCCCCAAAGCCTTCGATTCCAGTAGACCTACGAGCTTAGAACTATTCCCGAAATTTATCACATAAAAAGAGCAATTCTTTGAATCTTGCTTTATGATTTCCAAATCAATCAAATGCTAGTTATCTTCCCAAATTTGCAGACTTAAAGCCTCCCCTAAATAACCCCCATTCTTAGAGGCCTATGTACGGTGATTCTAGGTTTTAATCTAGAATTTCAAGTAAAGGAAGATCCCTCTTCAAAGAAACTTGCCTTCGAACTTTATGCTACTGCTGGTGTTGGGCGCTGTGCACCTGTGCCTATGGGATTGGGCCGTCTATGTCATGCTGCTGGGTTTGCTTTGTGTGTCGTGTTGGCGGCTACTATTTGGGCTTGGTGTAGGCACCTTTACTCCTGGTTGGTCTTGAAGCTTGGCTTGGTTCTTTCTCACCCAAGGTTACCCTTTGCCGGTCAAGCGTATTGAGCTCCGGGGAACTTGTAAACTTCAAGAAGGCTTTTGACTCAATCCCG
Organism: Cibotium barometz; assembly: GCF_041138505.1. NCBI lineage: Eukaryota > Viridiplantae > Streptophyta > Polypodiopsida > Cyatheales > Cibotiaceae > Cibotium > Cibotium barometz. The sequence goes on along the minus strand of NC_141067.1, from coordinate 1,242,015 downwards.
AGACCACGGCTGTTGGGCCACTTGCACATGCACAAGATTCAGCCCCCGCAAGAGATGATGTGGGAGGTGATGGCTTTATGGGAGTCAATGACTGGCTGAGTCTGGGCACTTTTCAGAAAGATCCATGGTCAAACAGGGCTTCTCACTATCCTTTAAATTCTTTGGCTTATACATTGATGAGATCTCTGGCTTCATTGACAGATTGGGAGGCACGGGCTCTGAGCTAGCTCAGATAGTGGTACCTATCCTCTTGTATGCTGATGACATTGTCCACATATCAGATTCAGCAGAAAGGCTGCAGAGGCGCTTCATAGTTTTTGTGATGAGAGGGATCTCATAGTGAATCTTGGGAAGACCCAAATTATGCTCTTCAACACTTCCCATCAGGTTGCATCCAGACAGTCCATGTATGGAAGCAATGTGATTGAGCCCATCTCCTTGTATGTTTACCTTGGGATCACTTTCACTAGCCCAATTTTTCCATGGGGCCGGCCGCTTGGGCCTGTCTCACGAGAGGATAGAAAGTGTGCTTTTAGGCCCTTTTTCAGAAACTAAGCACCAAGAGTTGGCAGTTTCACACATTGGTGACACCAGCCATGATGTGTGGTGTCTCATTTTGGTGGAAGAAAGAGAAATTGCACATCATGATGTACTGTCATATAATTAGGAGTAAATCATCAGTGCCACGTTGGTAGAAGAAAGACAGATTGGTGGAAGAAAGAGAAATTGCACGTCATGATGTACTATCATATAATTAAGAGTAAATCATCAGTGCCACGTTGTTCGATATTTCAGAGTCTCATGTGTGTGCCAATCTCGTGTGTGTGTGTGTTCACCTTCTGTATGTGTACCCGAGTTTGTGTGTTTGTATGTGTAATTGTGTGAACCCAACTTTAAATGGGGATAAGATAAGTATGCCATGTGTACTTGTCTTCCTAGTCTATGTGATTTATGTGAGTCAAAAGATAAGGTTTGCAACCTATAAAAGCATGTACTTTGTGTACTTCAAATCAACCTAATCAATCTACAATGAGTTGTGCAATCATCTCTCTCTAGAGCATTGAATTTATCTCTCTGTCTCTCTCTCTTACTGCCTGCATACATCCCGACAAGTAATCTTAAGGCTTTTAAAATTGCATAATACAATTAACATTGCAAATCTCTTAATAATAGATATGAACATAGAGCTTATCATTGTAATATTGTATATTTCTTAAATTTCAGGTTCCATGTTAGTACTGTAACTTGGTGGGAGGACTATGGAGCTGATTCTCCTCAGCTCAAAAACTTGGCCATTCGAATATTGAGCCAAGTTTACTCTTGCTCGGCATTGGAGCAATTGTGGAGCACCTTTAGCCACATCCACACAAAGAAGAGAAACTGGCTTGGAACTCAAAAAGCAAATGATCTCATCTTTGTTAGAACTCAAAAAGCAAATGATCTCATCTTTGTTAATAGAAACTTGCGTTTGCTAACAAGGATGAAGCAAGAGTATACCCGGGCTTTGTGCATCGGCTTTCACAAGTCAGATGAAGATGCTGGTGCAGTTCAAGAGATTCTAGAGGCGATAGAGAATGTTGACAATAAGCCTACAGAGGCCCAAGAAGATGTTCCAACCGATCATGGTGAGTCACAAGACTTTGAGGAACAAGAAATGTTCAATCCTGAGGGTCACGCTGTAAAATCTGTCTTAGATTTTAGAGTGTAGAGTCTACACTCTAAAATCTTTTTGTTTTGTGTGTAGTTTGGATTTTGGAATACTAAGTTTAATTGTTTCAATTTATTGTTATATGACCCCCCTTGTTGACATGGCATTTCCATTTCCCTCCCTTAGAAAAAGTTTCCGTTTCCGTTTTCCAATTTCCCGCAACTATGCCTTGCAGCACCTCTCACAAACTTGCTCAAGGTGTGAAGATGTGTTGGCAAAAAGTGTCCGTTATGGGCAAAGCACTTGAGGCATTCCATGCAATGAAGAAAGTTGCCTTCGAGTCCCCAGTTCTCAAGTTGGCTTCATTGATGATCCTTTTGAGGTGATTACCAATGCCAACAGTTTAGCCATACGAGTTGTCCTCCAATCGGAAGGACGCCTAGACATATCATCAGGCACTTAAATGGCTGCAAACTATGCCTAATGACCAATGGAGTGACAGACAAGCCAGGTGGAGTCAGATCTCCAACAGTTTGGTGGTATGATTGAATACATCCCTGGCAAGAATAACCCCATTTCCGATGCTCTAAGTCGAAAAGGTACCATTCAAACTCTACAAGAGTCCACTATGCTCAAAATACAGGGAAAGGATTTAGACTGTATGAAGGCACAATATGAGGATTCTTTGGAATTCGGGACCCGGTATAGATTGGCCCTTCAGTCAAAATCGGGTCACTATACCATCCAGGATGGCTGGTTGTTTTACAAGAACTAGCTACGCATACCAAGGAAAAAGCGACAGACACTTCTTCAAGATACCCATGACTCTCTGTCGGAGATCATTGAGGTATCAACAGTACATTGGAAAAGTTAGAGCGTTCATTTTTTTGGCCAAAATGAGAAGGGATGTCTATCAGCATGTCCAATCATGTCAGATTTGCTAAAAGGTTAAGACTCCTCGTACGAAGCAGGCAGGGTTACTACAGCCTTTGCCAGTTCTAGAAGGACCTTTTTAGGATATCAGCATGGATTTTGTAGGATCCCTTCCAACAACATTTGGATCCACGAACACACAATGCATAATGATCGTTAACCAATTCAATAAGTTTTGCATGCTCATTCGTACAAGCAAACAGTCAAAGCAAAAGATATCGCTCACTTGTTTCTTCGCCTTTGGTACCCCATATGTGATTTGCCAAGGACAATTACATCTGACACAAATCCCAAATTTACTTCAAATTTCTTGAGAGCATTATTCGGCAACTTTGGGACCAAGTTACAGTTGTTTCCATCCTCATTCAGATGGCCAGGCAGAAATATATAGTCAACTAGCATTTGATGTTCTCAAGTTGTATTGCCATGATTAGCAGTCGAAGTGGAAGCATTATCTTCCTTTGGTACTGGCAATCCTTAACGATACTCACTCATCTAGTATTGGTCGGATTGCTTATGAGATAGCATTTGGCCCATCGTTTCTCATCACTTCTTATTACGAGGATGGCATCACCTTTCTTGGAGGCCAACAAGACCACAAAAACATTTTCAGAGATCATTGAGTCAGTAAAAGAGCGCCTTGCCAAAGCTCAAGAAGCATACACTAGAAAGCCAACAAGTCTAGAAGAGATGTCAATAACAAAGAAGAGGATTGGGTTTCCCAAGAATACCCGCAAATATTGTTGGACTACGTGGACGTCATGAACCTGCCGCCAAGATAAGCAAGAGGGAATGTCACATGCACCTTGCACTATGGTGCTATGTGACACACTGGCTCAGCATTTAATGTAACATTATATAGCATTAATATCCTTTTTAGGAATATTTGTCATATGTCATGGCCCCATTGTAAGCCCCACTCCGGGACATGTTAGGCACGAACTACGTAGGTCAATCTCCCAGCCTAGGTGTCAGGGTCAGCCCCTTCACCCACTTCGAGAACAAGCATGTAGAGTCATCTAAGGTTAGGGCATGTCAAAGTCAGCCCATTAGTTGCATAACACAAGCATGTAGAAGCATGTAGGAGTTGCATGTACATGGACCAGCCATTGGGCAGCCCCAAGGCATGCTACATGCCTAACTTTTGATGCTAAGCATCATGGACACCTCATAATCCCAGTCAGCAGTTAAATTCCAGCATATATAGCAATCACTTAGCATTAAATGTTGGGCCAACATTTAATGCTCATTTTTCACAAGTCGTGGACTATTGACTTGGCTGACAACACAATACTAGCACTGACCAGCAACAACCTTCTTCTACATGCAACTACATGCTCTAAGACTCGGATGCAGATGCCTGGTATCTGGCTACAAACCAAACACACGGAACACCTGTCATCATTCCATAGGGTGACTCGCAGTACGGATTGGCACTGCTTCATGTGCGGGACTTGCACACCTGACCAAGATCATGTACGGGACTTGTATACTTGACCTTGGACACTCAGAGTGAAAGCTTGGCTGACTTGTCCCAGAATTGGGCTCACAAGGGACCAGTTTCCACTCCAGGTACCTGCTATACAAATATGTCCACGTCATAGTTGCAATGAAATGTGTTCTATTCAGTTCGAATGAAATGAAACGTTCCATACAAATGAAAAGCGTTTCATTCAAATCTATTGGGAACTATACGATTTAAGCGTTTTTTTATCCATAGAGCTCGTTTTTTGAAAAAACGCCTACCTACGCCTGCGAAAACGTTTGAAGGAGATCCTGCTCATGTTGTATGAGGAGTTGATGGAACCTGCTCATGCCACACGAGCATCAACACCAGTATTATCAGGAGGTGGTAGTACCAGTGCAGCAGCTAAGACGAGTGCGGCAGCTGAGGCAACATCGTTCTCTTCTAAGAGTGACGCTGAGTCAGCCGAGGAGGCTACTGATGAGCACATCGAGGATGTTGAGGATTGAGTGCCCAAACTCCAGATTGAGGACTCTAGTATCTGGGGCTATCAAGCTCCTCTAGTTTGTCATGCATGATTGCATCTATCAGCATGCTTTACTTTGTGTATTTCAAATTTCAGTTTTCTTTTTTTGTATCAACTCAAGATTCAAACTTTTTGTGATCACTTTGAGTGCTCAGTGGACTATGTCACTCTTGCCTGCAAGCTGCTTTATTATTATTTCTTGAGTTTTGAGCAGTTGCCATTATTGATGATGGAATCTGGATCAATTGATTCTTGATGTTGCCAGTTTATTTATGCCAATTGATCAATTCGGTGTCCACTGTAACTGGGTCACCCAGATTCTTTAGTTTTAACTTGTAAACATGTTTTAATGTGTAAATGATGCATGTTTAATATTGTTTTGTAGAAAAGGCAACATATTTTTTACATATTATAAACTTATATATAAATTTTGGGGCTTGTACTCCCCCCCTTTGTATGAAACGTTTTTAAAACATTTGGGATTTGAAAGAACCGTTTATGAAACGCGTTTCATGAAACGCCTGGCAACTATGGTCCACGTGGCATCCAAGTGTGGGATGCACATGACATCAACGTAGGAATAGAGTTTTAGAGATTGAAGCAATCCAAGGAAGGTTTTTAAGACAAGATCCTGTGGTCAAGAGTGCCTAAAGTTTTGGCAGCAGGATACCAAGGATGGAGTCCACTTGTAGTAAAGGGATGATGTCAATCATCCAAGATCAACTGGATTCCACTGACATTGTGAGCACTCCCCGAGATCCCCCTGTCGCCTGTGTTACTTGCGCCTTCCATCACGAGCACTGCCTCCCCCTCCTTCGTTTCCGTTTGCCCTCTTCCCTTGCGCTTCCTTTCTTGGCTTCGCCCGTCCGCCTCTATTCACCCTCCATCCTTTATGTGCGCAGTACCCCCTCCGCCCGCCTTTGCCTTCGCTCCCCCGCCGGTCTCCTCCACCCCCCCCCCCCACTCTCCCACCTCGGCCCCCAGCCACGTCTCCCTATCCTCGCAGGTTTTCCTTCAGTCCTTCGGGGCTTCTCTGCTTTCAGCAAGTTTCGGCTTTTTTCTGGTCTATTCCCTCGGGAGGACTCCATGGCAACTTGCCTCTCTTGAGGCCTCCACCCTGGTATGCAAAATTGTCGGTAGCCGCCCTGTGTGCGGACAGCTTAGGGATCTCTTTCAGGCCAACCTCATTGGCAAACTTGCGAAGATCACCGATTTCCACCCTTTGGGGCGCAGATACTACCAGGTGGAATTTGACTCGTCAGCAGCGTCAGACTGGGTCATGCAGTTGAGTCCCCTTGCACTCCGTACGGCGCAGGCCTTCTTTGCACGGTGGCAACATGACTTCAATCCAACGTCTGACCCACTGGCTGGCGTCTCGGGTTTCCAAGTGACAGTTTGTTTTCCACGCCTTAGGAAGGAGTACCTTCCTCTTCTCCCAGTGATTGGTGGTGCCATTGGAAGAGTGATGGAGTCCCCCCCCCACTGCTGCCTCAGTCCTCACTTGGGCAACTAGGATTCCATCTCTCCGCATTTGTGTGGCCTCACCGAAGGCTGTACCGCATTGTATATCTCTTCCTAGCCTCCGGGGGGCGACCCCATACAGTAGTGTGTGGAGTATTCAGGCCTCCCAGGCCAATGTTTCATTTGCAGGTAGATGGGCCATCTAGCCAGAGCTTGCCCTCGGCAACAAGCCGAGGCCGCCCCCAATTGTCCCTCCCCCCCCCCCCCCCCCCCCCCCCCCCCCCCCCCCCGTTTCTCGTGCTGATCCTCATAAGGGGGCAGGGAGAGAGGCTGGCCCTAAGGCAGCAGAGCCCCAGGCCCCAACTCCGGATGACCCAACCACCAGAAAGTGGCGGATGGCTGGCCTGCGCCCGGGCTGCCGGACGACCACCCGTGTTGAGCGTCGCAGCCACGCATGCCAAACTGGCAGATCTCAAGAGGATTCGAAAAACCGTTGAAGATTCCCCACATCTCCTGCAAGGAAAGCTGCTGTGTCATCTGCAAACTCTGAGTCTAGCAGCTCCTCCTGCGTACGGAGGGGAAGCCACTATCCCTGAAGCCCGGTCTCTTGGGCGGAGAGGAAACTACTCATAGCCACGACGACGAATAAGAAGAGGTAAGGTGCCAAAGGACAGCCCTGTTTAACCGAGCGGGGGAGGGGGAATCCGTCGCCGCGGGCTCCCTGAATGAGAACCTGGCTGTGTGAGGCTGAGTAGAGTCTTGAGACTCCACGAATCCACTCCATGGGGAATCCCATCCTGCTCATAGTGCCCTCCAGAAAGCTCCAATCCACCCTATCATAAGCTTTCTCAAAGTCTAGGAGTAGCATAATGAGGTCCTGCTGCTGCATCCTGGCCGAAGTTGTCGCCTCCCAGAAGGTGAAGATGTTGTCCAAAATGCTCCGATCTTGAACAAAGCCAGTTTGAGTGTCTTGGATCAAGTATGGGAGGAAAGGCTATAGTCTCCTGCTGATGGCCTTAGCCAAGATCTTATAGCTTGTCCCTAGAAGAGTAATGGGTCTCCACACTGCCGGATCTCCAATCTGTCACCACACTCCTTGGGAATCAAGTGAATCAAGCCCTCTAAGAGCCTCTCTGGCATGGCACTTGTGATCATAATCTCATTGAAGGCAACATGAAGGCTACCTTCCATGAGGTTCCAATGGCGAAGAAAAAAGGAGACTGGAAGCCCGTCCGCCCTCGGGCATTTGCCCCTTGGAAGTGGTGTCACTGCCTCCGCCAGCTCCTCTACAGTAAAAGGTATCAATAAGAATGACCTATGAGAGGGGGGAACCACCTCCCTTGTATGCCGCCAAACCCTCTTGCCTGCTTCCACCACTTGTGGAGATATTGGGGCACCAGTGAGGAGGGATCGAAAAAAGTTCGTGGCAATGTCTCTCACCGGGGGGGTCTGAAACAATAGCTCCATCCTGGCCATGTAGCTTGCGAATACCGTCTCTCCTCCTATGGGGGCTAGCTATCTCAAAGAGATCCCTTGTGACTATTGCTTGCCTGAGTCTAGAAAGAGGTCCTGGCATGATACCGGTACTCCACCTTCCTCTCCTCTATGGATCTAATCTCCGTATGAGCGGCGGCAAGCTGACTCTCGATCCACTGGCTATCCAGGTACCTCTCCTAAAGCCGCTGTAGAGAGGCAAGACTCCTCCACAAACTCCTCTCCTACTCCTGGAAATCCTCTAATCGGCTCTAGGCTGCCTCCTGCAAGAAGCTGCTGATCTCCCCTAAGCCCTCATCCACCATACGCATAGCAGAGCCTGAAAGAAAATCCAAACCCGCCCATATCTGCTCTATCCTGCTACAAATCCCTGGGTCCTGAATGAGGCTGCCCGGGATCCTCGAGCCCATTTGTTTGTCATGCCTCTAGGGGTCCTCCTAAGGACAGAATAACCAGGGGCGTGGTCTGAAAATGTAGTGCCTGCCAAAATACCAATCATACCCCCTTGGCTGCAAGCCCACTCATCCATGTAAAATCTGTCAAGTCTGGAGAGGTTAGGGTCAGTGCTCCTCCTATCCGATCTTGAGAAGGGAAGGCTCCCAAGGTGGCGCCCAAACTCTGGAAGATGCCATGGATCCTATCCCTTGACTGCAAGAACCATCTTCTCCCAAGCAGAGTACTCTGCTCTTGAAACTGTGGCCATGCCACCCCCAAGTCTGTCCTCTGTTGCCTCTATCATGTTGAAGTCACCACCCAAGCACCAAAAGTCAGCCTGAGGGAGGGCCTATCTAACTGAGCTCCAAAAGAGGACTCTACCTGTAGCAGCGTTTGGAGCGTAAACGTTGAAGAAGCCAACGCTATCCTCTCTGATAGTAATGGTAATCCACTGTGCATGCCCGAAGACAATGACTCCTGAGCCAGATACTGCCGGAAGCAATTGCTCACTGACTGAAATACACACCCCTCCCTACGTCCCAAAGGGGCCGAAGGAAGGGGACCAGAAAGTGACTCTAGCCTGGAAGAATCTTCCCGCATTTGCTGGTGCACCCCTCTGAGAGGTGATGCTCCTGAAGGAATAAAATGTCTATGGGTCCCCCCATAGTTGTCAGGTACGAAGGTATGAAATGAGACGAAGGTACGAAAAAACGGTACCAGCACGGGACTTTTTATTTTGGAAAAATAAGTTCGATAGAGGTACGATCAACTTTAAAAAGCACTTGAAAAATAGATATTCGTACACATTTAGAGATTCAAAGTCGAGAGAAGGTGACAAGGTAGAAAGCCCCCATTGCCCAAATGGCCATAAAAAACAATAAAACAAAACATGAAGAAAAAAAACGGACAAAAAAAGTCACCCAAAAAAACGGCCATTAAAAAAAAAAACAGTTTCGCAATAGTTTTGCTTGCATAGTTTCATACCATACCGTTTTTTACATACCTCATGAGTGGGACTAGTTTCGCAGACAACTATGGGTCCCCCAACCATGGCTCTCTGGAGCTTGCCTCGTAGGACACCTCGCACTGGCCCCCCCTAAACCCTGAATGTTCCAAGTAACGATTTGCATATCAGTCTCTGTGTGATGTGGCACTAGTGGAACTGCCCTCCACTCAAAGAGTCTTGGGTGAGGGTTTAGACGGTGAGGGTTTAGACGGGGAGTAGTCACAATCCGTGTGAGGGCGAAGGCACGCCCCTGTAACTCCACTTTGTACGAGCACAAGCATATGCATGCTCCGGACTCCATCTTTCACAGTAGAGGTATCTGTGAGAGGGGGGAAGAGGTAGCGTGACAGAAGTATGCATGAAGACAAAAAGCAGCACCTCCAGACTGGGGGCTACCATCTCTCCGTCCTGGCCTTGATGAGCAGAACCTCCAAGCTCCATCCTAGTCACTTGCCAGAAATGGGTGAGAATGTCGGTGATGCGAAGATCTTGAAGGTGATGAGAGAGCTCGACTGCCTGGCCCTGGATGGCAGCTGCTACCATCTCAGTATCCCACTTTGTCCCCGAGGCTGCACTGAAGGGGAAAGAAAAGATCATCATGCCATTATCTGGTGTAGAGGGCCTGGAGTGGTGAAAAACCCCACACACATCCAAACACGGGCTACTGTCTCCTCGAAAATGTCGGTCCCTTCCGTCAGCAGAAATCAGAAGAAACTATAATCCACTGGCTATCCCAAGACCCTGGGAGCTCCACTTGGGGACTCTGGCAGAAGAGCCCTCACGGGGGAAGCGGCAATGGTCATCTCCACCGGCTCAGAGATACGGTGAATCAAGCGACGAATGGATCCAGTCGGCTACCTCTGCTCCGGGATGGGAGGTGTTGGGCGGCGATGAGAGTGCTTTGGAGAGGCAGAAGGGGGAGGGGAGGGAGGGCTCGGAAGATGAGGGCGGGTGGGGGGGACCGCGGCAGGAAAAGAAGGTGACGAAGTAGGGAGAGGAGGGGGGGGGAGGAGATGAGGCAGGCGGTGATGGGGGGCGGAGGGGTGGAGAGGCGAGAGAGGGTGCTACTGGGAGAGATCCATCGGAGAGTGTTGGTCATGTCCACTCCCGGCTAGTTCAGGTGTGAACCCAGCTTACTCACGGGCACTTTTTCTCTGTGACTGGACACAGGTTTTTTCCCCGTGTGAACACACTTATGTGTGTTGGGCACTTTGCCCTAGGCCTTTTAGTACTCACTTGTACTTTCATTTCACATCATTATTGAGTACATCTTTTCCAGCACTCCCACGTTTCTCTGTGCTTGAGGTTGTGTGTGTGTGTGTGTGCAGGCTAGCTTCCCTCCTACCCAACATTGGTATCAGAGCTTGGTTAGGTTAGCATTAGGGTTTGCCCCCTGCTGCCCTTCAAAGATTGAGCCTATTGCACACATCAGGGCATTAGGGTTTTGCTGCATTAGGGTTTGCAGGTTAGGGTTTTGCTGAAAAAGGGCTTTGCTGTTTAGGGTTAGGGTTCTGCCCTCAGCCGCCCTCAGCTGCCAGCCGCCGCCGCCCTCAGCCGCCCTGTCCTCAGCTGTGCACCGTCGCCGCCGCTGTCGCCTTGTCCTGCGCCTACAGATCGGCTGCCCCTGTTTGCCGCCGTTGTCGCTGCCCGATTGTACCGCCGCTTCCCAGCGCCACCCTGTACCTTGCGCCGTTGCCCTGGCCCAGATCTGACGCCGCGGCCGCCCCTGTGCGCCGTCGCCCCTGCCCGCGCCGCCCTAGATCTAGCACCGTCACCCCTGCTCGTGCTACCCCAGATCTAGATCTGGCGCCTCGTGTCTAGATCTGACGTGGTTGTGTGCAGCCGCCACCGTCTGCACCCGTACCGGCCTCAACTCCATCGCCGCCGCCTGCGCCTACCGCCTTGAGCGCCGCCGCCTTTGCCGTCGCCCTCACGGGCAGCTGCTGCCTGCGCCTCGTCTCCGCCCTATACCGTGCCCTGTACAACCTCCTTGTACCGCCATATGACCGTACCTGCACCTGTACTGTATGACTGTACTTGTGTACCTGCTCTGCACTGCCCAAAGCAACTTCAGATTCACCTTCAGATCTACCCAAAATTGGCAAGATTTGAGGGATTTGCAGTTTTCTGACCTGAAATTGCACATTTTGCCTGTTAAGAATTAGGGGTTTTCACCATTGAGCCTGCAATTGCAACATTGACACACATTGGCATTGATTTCAGCAGATTTGGTGCATAATTGCACTAGAAATTTGGAGATTTTTAGAAATTGACTCGATTTTGCAAAAATTGACTTGATTTTGCAGAAATTGGCACTATTTGCAGGCAATTTTGGGCATTACAGGCACATTTGGTTGGCATTGGGGCATTTCCTCCAAATTTTTGGGTATTGCAGGCACATTTGGTTGGCATTGGGACATTTCCCTCAATTTTGGGCATTGCAGCACTTGGTACAGGTGACAAATGCATTAGCAGATTTACAGGTGCAGATCCGGTTCAGATGTGGTCTAATTGGTTGCCTAAAAATTAGGGCTTTTCTACATTGAGCCCATTTTTGGAGCATTCGACCAATTTACATTTGATCTGCCAGGATTTGAGCACTTGCAGCTCTTACAGGTGTCAGCTGATTGTGTTTCACGGCACATGTATACATTTGTGGTTTGCTGCAGTATATGTATGCCATTGTGGACACTTTGATAGATTTGCATCATCGTGCACTACACTTGCAGATTTGGGACATGCATATGTATTTCTCGTGTGGTGAAGGAGTTCCCTTTCAGTCCATTGGTTATCCTGCTATTTATGTCCCGCATTCTTACGGTTTTGCTGGGCATTGCATACTCGTGGTGACTTGTGACAGATTTGCTGTGCTGTCATGGCCAACAGTAATAATGACCTCTTTGAAATGCTATCTCAAGAGGACAAGCTCAATGGGGACAACTACCCTATGTGGGCTTATATGATGCGTCATGTTTTGGTTGCCAAAAATGTATGGTTGTATGTGGATGGCACTGAGGAGCGTCCTCTTGCACCTGCTCCAGCGGAAGGTGAAGTGATTCCTGCTCCTCCTCCTGCAGGTCCACCTCCTCGTCTTTCTCCTACTCAGCAGCAGTGTACTTGGGATGCTCAAGCCCATGCATTGATTGCTCTCTCGTGCCGCAGGCATATCATTCCGCACATTCGTTCTTGCACCACTACAAAGGGTGCTTGGAATACCTTGGCGGCGTTGTATTCAGGTCGCAATGAGGCTCGTGTAGCTTACCTTCAGGGCAAGCCTGAGACTGACCTCATGCTTGAAGGTGACTCTATCGATCAGTACCTTACGCATGTGAAGGACCTACGAGAGCAGCTCATTAACATTGATGAGGTCTTGACAGATAGCTATCTTGTTCAGACAGTTTTGCGCAACTTGCCTGACTCTTATCAGACATTTGGCACCACTTTGTGGTTGTTGGATGGCAATGCACCTAATGCGGTCACTTTTGACAACCTTGTAACTCTCTTGCTCAGTGAAGAGCAATCTCATTCCAACAGGAACAACATGATGTCTGCTGAGTCAGCAATGGCTCCTCCTTTTCGTGGGAATAGATCTGGGCCTAAACCTAGCCTATCGAATCCTCCCAAGACAGAGGACAAGCCTGAAAAGAAAACGCGCTGTACTATTGCAGGAAAACAGGGCACACCATAGAGGAATGCAGGAAGCGTATTGAGAGTGAAAAAAAGAAGAAGCTAGCATCTTCTTCCACAGGTGCGGATCAGGCCAATTTGGTTATACATGTGTCAGCCTTGACACTTACATCTTCATTGCCTGCAGAGATGTCTTCTGATGCCATTGCTTTTGATGACTATGCTTTATAGTGAAAAAAAGAAGAAGCTAGCATCTTCTTCCACAGGTGCGGATCAGGCCAATTTGGCTATACATGTGTCAGCCTTGACACTTACATCTTCATTGCCTGCAGAGATGTCTTCTGATGCCATTGCTTTTGATGACTATGCTTTATAGTCTATACTCCATGGTATGCATTGTCTGGCAGATGCATTTGATGATATTCGGCATTGGAGGCCTATTACGATCCTCAATACTGTCTACAAGGTCTTGGCAAAGGCCTTGCGTTTGAGGATCCAGCCCTTCCTGGGGGAGTTGATTCATGCTACTCAGACAGGATTTGTCAAGGAGCGCAGTATCCTTGACAACATCTTTACTTTTTGGGAGGCGACGGCCCGAGCTAGGTTTCTTGGCGAGGACTTGGTCGTGATGCTTCTCGATTTTGAGAAGGCATACGATAGAGTTGATTGGGGATTCTTAGAGGGCACTATGCTACGCCTGGGCTTTGAGCCAGGATGGATCAGAGGGGTGGCAGCTTTGTATTCCACAGCTCGCAGCCAGGTGCTGATTGCAGGAGGTCGGGGGCCGAGTTTTGAGCTGACCAGATCAGTCCGTCAGGGGTGTCCTCTCGCCCCTTTCCTTTTTCTCTTCTTTGCGGAGGCTATGAGTATGTATTTGTCGGCAGAGGAGGTTGGTTTGAGAGGACTTCAGCTCCCAGTCCGGGGGGAGGATTTGCTTGATGCTGAGTTTGCAGACGACACGGGCTTATTTTTGCATGGCCAAGAGGCCAATCTTATTCGGGCAGAGCAGTCGCTCCAGGTTTTTAGTGCAGCTTCGGGAGCATTGATCAATTGGCGCAAGACAGTGGCCTTTTGGATCAGTAGTGCTCCCACTCCGGCATGGAGTCCGGACCCCGGTTTTAGATGGATTCCTCCCGGCACAGCAGTGCGGTATTTGGGATGCCAGATTGGCCTCGATTTGTCACCTGAGCAGCAGATTGCCCCGCTTCTTCTGAGCATTCGGAAGAAGCTATTGTATTGGAGTACAGCTCAACTATCCTTGGCTGGGAGGGTGGTGGTGGCAAATCAGGTGCTGTTAGCGACTATGTGGTACATTACGTCTTGCTGGATTTTCTCGAGCTCTTGCATCAGCCAGGTACAGAGGCTGATCAGGAACTTTCTGTGGTCTGGGCGGGACGGTCAGCCAGCTCGGGCAAAGGTTGCATGGGCAGTTATTACACTTCCGCTGGCTCAGGGCGGTTTGGGCATTATAGATCCAGTCGATCAGAGTAGAGCCTTATTGGGGAAGCTTATTGTTCGGGGGTTGCTTCCAGGCGCTGAGCCTTGGAAAGAGCTCCTCTTGCAGCGACTGCAGGCCCGGGCGCCTCCTGCAGGGGGTACTTGGGCACCAGAGATTCGCTGGATCTTCATAGAGATGAGGAGGACAGGCCTCAGTAGAGGATGGGAGGACAGATTTGCTTTGAGTATCCTGAGAGCTTGGGAGCTGCTGAGACCGGGGCTCTCTCAGCGGCCTCCTTCTTGTGTTGAGGAGCGGGCCAGGCAGCCGCTCATCTGGAGCCCAGCGGTTCGTACAGAGCAGGGTCATATGCTGGGTTCTCGGCCTCGTCTAGCCTGGGGACCTTTAGCGGCAGGCCCAGCTCGTAGTTTTGGAGACTGGCAGGCTTTCTGCAGTCTACCAGAGGAGACCCAGGTGGAGAGGCTGAGTCACTTCAGAGGGGGATTGATTATGAGGGATGATATTCAGGAGGCACTTTCAGAGGAGTGGTTCACACCTCTCGAGCCAGTGGCCCCACGGTGGATGGGAGCCTTTACACAGTTGGAGATCCTGATTGCTGTCAGAGCTAGCACTGAGGATGGCAGATGCCTCTATTATGAGATTCAGGATGAGGGCAGACTCCAGAGAGTGGAGGTGGAGTCGCCTTTGGTTACAGAGTGCACCTTTCAGAGGATTCGGGTAGTGGCTGCCGCTTCTCGGAAGTGGCATATTGACCCCGACCCTGCTGACGTGCTCCCGGATTGGCGCATATGGGCATATGCAGCGCGCCCCTTGGCCCGGCTGCAGTGGGACCCCGGAGAGTACGAGTGGCATGATCCTTATGCATCCCTTGAGGCCACAGAGATCACATTTTTCCAGTATACTGTTAGGCTGGGACGGCATATCTTGACGGCGAGGAGGACGGTTTCTCCAGCGGCAGCGGGGCATTGGCGATTGCAGGGACTATCACAGGAGTTCCTGGAGGATTTCTGGGCTCGGCTCTGGGCTAGTCGACAGGCCCGCAGGATCTCGGCTTTTCAGTGGCTGGTCGCCCACAGGGGCTCAGCAGTTGGCACTTGGCTTGTTTACAGCGGTCTTCCGGCGGCCTGCGTCCGATGCGGCCACCCTATGGAGACACAGAGACATTGCCTTTGGGACTGCCCTCAGGCACAGCAGATTTGGCTGCGGATGCTGCGTATTCTGGCCCCCCTCTCTCCAGAGGGTATGTTTACGTGGGGTGCCGCTGCTTGGTCGACTTCGTCAGGCCCTGCTATGGGCTATGAGATGGAGCAGGGCAGTCAGGCCATCAGATTTATTAGGGGCCAGCCTCGCCTGGTTCCGGCACCGGATTTCTCGTCCGCCAGCTGGACACAGGAGAGGGATTTACAATGGGAGCTCCTCAGCAGCCTCACCATCTGGTTCACCTGGAGGGCCCGGTGCTTCACGGCCTTTGAGGGGAGATTGGAGCCACCAGCAGAGACTGTTCGGGGGATTTGGCAGGAGTTGATCCACACCCTGCGAGGACAGTACGACCGCATCCGGGGAGACTCGGATGAGGCGATCTTACGGCGCCAGGCCTTTCATACCACTTGGCGCTGCGGCCCGTTCTACACCCTACACACGGGATCCCCCCGTTGGCACTACAGGCCACCTGTTTAGCTCTTTCCCCCCCCCATTGTATGATTTAGCCGCTCAGTCCTTTAGACTGATGCTTGTATTTTGCAGCACCTAGGGAGAGTCTCCCGGGCTGCCATGATGTATTCACTGCTCTTCTCACTGTTAGGAGCAGCAGAGATCTCTTTTGTAGCCCTACGGGCGTTTTTTACATAACTAATGAAAGGATCTTTTCTCGGAAAAAAAAAAAAAACTGCTGTCCACTATCTTTCCCTTGTCTCCTGGGAAGGAGACGCTGAAGGGAGGCTTTGGAACAGATGTTATGCTGACCTGATGATGAAACGCAGATGCGTTTGCAGATCTGATGGGCTGAACTGAACTGATGATGATGCGTTTGCTGAAGATGATGCGTTACTGCATATGCTGATGCGTTGGCTGGAAATGCTGCTCCCAAAGCTTCCTGGAGGAGATGCATTGGAGCACACTGGACTGAATGCTGCTATGATGAGCTTGGTTGGCTAAATGGAGAGGCGCCTGTATATATATGCAAACATGCTGCTGGTCGGCCAGCATAAGTGCTATCGGCCAGATGCCATGTCCACAACTGCTGTCGGCTGCCCCATAAATGCCTGTAAAATGCCTATAAAATTGCATAAATGCCAGTAAAATACCTGATGATGCTAATGATGCGAAAATGATGCCATGTCACTGTACACCTGAATGGTGTGCACGTGACAAATGAAGTTGGCTCTAGCACCTGTGTCAAAGAACATCAAGGCATTTTGATCTCTCACTTTGCCCCATGCCCTGCACAACTCTGTCTCTTCACCACCTGGCTGTTCCCCCACAAGATCAGGAACTAACCCTGCAGAAGGTTTTGGTTTCTTTGACTTGGGCTCTCCTTTATTGTCAGAGTCCTTTTGGGACTTTCTCTTGGGACAATTAAATGACATATGTCCCTCTTCAGTACAGTAAAAACATTTCCAAGCATCCCTCAAAGCCTGTCTTTCCTCAGAAGTTCTCTTGGGCATTGGCAACTTCTTATACCGCGTCTCTGAAGACCCTTTAGCATCACGCGAAGCATGCCCAGATTTTTCAGCTTTCTTGCTCGAGTTCTTACTTCCTTTAAACCCAGATGATCCTCCAGTGAGTAACGCATTAGCTGTCATAGCATTTTCTATCATCTGTGACATGTTCGTTACTCGAGTCTTGATACAATAATCTCGCACCTCTTTGGACAGCCCACAACAATACTTCTCTACCTGCTCAGAAAAAGGCACTGCACGGTAAGAAGTCACTGGGAGTAAAGCTTCCCAAAACTTCTTGTTATAATCTTCCAAATTCTCACACTCTGAAGCATCCAACTTGTGCCATGCAGTCATAACATCCACCTCAAATGTAGATGTGAGCCATACGGAAGAGAACACCTGTTTAAATTGTACCCAAGTAGTGGGTGCTATGCCCTGCAGAAGAAGAGTAGACTGTCATGGCCCTGTGAAAATGGAGCAAGACAAGTGTGGGCATGGTGGTTGCAGAGTCAGAATATTTTATGATTCACATGGGGGGTGCCCGGACAGAGTTTAAGATGTGTGGACATCCCTAGGTGTGAAGGGGGGAACTAGAAACATTAAGTTTTAATGTTTATTGGAGTTTGCCCCTAGGCCTTAGTGGCCCTAGGAACTTATTAAAGTTGGGGCCCTAGGGATTAATTTGGGGAGGAGTTTTCTCTCTCTTCTCTCTCTCTCTTCCCTTTTTGGGGAGTCGTGTAGCAAAAGTGGGAGTTCCTTCATGCGCATGTATTCTAGCGTGGAAAAGCACAGGAGAAGGGAGGTGGCTGCTGTTTTGCTGTGTACTGTTGCTGTTTTTCTGAGTGGAATCAGCCGTACAGCACTGTACGGCCAGAACTGTGCAAGCACTCTCTCTCTCTTTCTCCTCTGTTGCTGGCTGCGCACAGGAACTGCTGCTGGATACTCTGCGCACAGACCAGTACAGGCTGTACCAGCAAGTACACAGCCCGTACCCTACTGTACGACTGCCGTACAGCGTACGGACAGTCAAGTACAGCAAGTACAGTTGCTGCAGGCTGCTGCAGGTGGTGCAAACAGGTGCTGGACAGACTGTTTACTCTGATTCAGACAGGTACAAGAGTGGACAGCCGGCTGTTTGTGCAAGTACAACTCCTGGCACGTATCCCGAGGCGGTACAAACGGGTACAGTGCTGATTTTCAGATCTGTATTTTCAAGGACAGCATAGGAGTGAGCATCAGGAGGAGGATACAGGCAAGTGCAAGCACACGTGTGAAGCAGGGTTGTGGATTCAAGTGCCTGCAAGCACAGATTGGTGCTGTTGCTTCCTCCAGTGTTGTTTCACGAGCTGAACTTGGTAAGCTCTGTTTCTGTTCATCTATCTCTCTTTCTACTGCTTGATGTCTGTTGCAGATATGTGTTATCTGGCCCCTTGTGAGAGGAGGGGTATGGCAGATTGACAAGGGATTAAGACAGAGATTGGACAGCACATGTATGTTTGAGCTGAGAAGATGTATCATGCACTTGAGTTATGCCAGATGTATGCCCATGGCTGGCCTGCTTAGTGATCTTGGCTGATCAGAGGGAGGCACAGTGTGTTGTTTGAAGACACAGATCTGTGTGCATAGATCCTCTGTGCTGAGAAGGATTTGTGGGCCGTCAGATTGGACTTACAGGTGTAAACTCTTGGCTGGTCTTTGTGTTGTACTCAGCCATACATATTATTTTTAATTGAATAAAGAAATACCGCGAGGGGCGCCAAGCTTTGGGGCCAACAGGTGTCGCTGTGTTTTCAGATTTGGGCACTCTAGCTCCAATCTGTGTTTTGTTTCTCATCTAGACTACAAGTGGACGGGTGATTGCTTCTACCGCACTCTGGTTTTCTATCAGAGGCCGGTTTCAAGGTTCCGGTTGCCGGGACCAATCATCAACTTTCTGAAGGGGGTGAGCTCGTGGTTGTTTTGAGAAAAGCCATCGCTGAAAATTCAGCAATCATGTCTGATACAGAGGAAGAGTACTTCTATCATGAAGAAGAAGAGCAAGAGTCTTCTCCTGAAAGAGATGTATCTGAGGATATTTTTGCAGGAGAACAGGCTGCAGATGTTGAGCCTTATGAGGATGTAACACAGCCAGAAGATGTGGATGATGATGCTCGGTTCAAAGATCGCTTGGCTAGTGTTATGGATACTTTTATGCAGCTCACACAGAGTGAGAGATTTGCTGAATTTTTGAGATCTCGCTCAGAGCCCCGCACAGAGCCCCAGAAAAAGAAGAAGAAGGTTCGTTCAAAGAATCTTTCTCATGGTCATAGTGGTACCACTCCACAGGATCCATCTCCTGCCCAGTTTCCGAACATGCAGCATGCTTTTGGTGCTAACCCACAGAGTTCCTTCTATGGACAGCCACCTATTCCTCAGCAGAACATGCATCCAGGGTACTTTGGTGGTGGCTCGGTGTTCCAATCCATGACTGGGGGTTATCCTCAGGGAGGCATGGGTATGTATGGGCCTTTTGGAGCCAATTTTCAGCCTGGCATGCAAGGGAATATGTATGGTGGTATGCAGTCCGGTATGCAAGGAAATGTGTTTGCAGGCATGCACCCTGGGATGCAAGGCAATATGTTTGGTGGCATGCAGCCAGGTATGCATAATGGAATGTATGGAAACATGGCTGGGATGTATGGTATGCCTGGTGTTGGAATGGGAAATGTTGACCCAATGATGGGTATGAATGTTGGGGGCAGCAATCTTACGAAACCACTTCCATATGATAATCTAACGCCTATGGGCAAGGCGAAGGATTACAAGGAAGGGGGAGCTGCAGTGAAGTTTGACACTTTCAGTGGGGCCAAGGATAAATTGAAGGCACTTACCTTTTTACAGCAGTTTGATGCTGCTTTTTCTGGTGGAAATTACACAGAGTCCTCAAAGGTGAGGAAAGCTGCCACTTTTCTCAAGGGCAATGCTTTGCAGTGGTGGTCTACTCTTCTTTTGCAGGGCATAGCACCCACCACATGGGTCCAATTCAAACAGGTTTTCTCTTCCGTATGGCTCACGTCTACATTTGAGGTGGATGTTATGACCGCATGGCACAAGCTGGATGCTTCAAAGTGTGATAGTTTGGAGGATTATAACAAGAAGTTTTGGGAAGCTCTACTCCCAGTGACTTCTTATCGTGCTGTGCCATTATCTGAGCAGGTAGAGAAGTATTGTTGTGGGCTGCCCAAGGAGGTACGAGATTATTGTATAAAGACAAGAGTAACGAACATGTCACAGATGATTGAAAATGCTATGACAGCTAATGCGTTACTCACAGGTGGTTCATCTGGATTTAAGGGCAGTAAGAAATTGAGCAAGAAAGCTGAAAAATTTGGGCATGCTTCTCGTGATGCTAAAGGGTCTTCAGAGACAAAGTATAAGAAGTTGCCAATGCCCAAAAGGACTTCTGAGGAAAGACAGGCTTTGAGAGATGCTCAAAAGTGTTTTTACTGTACTGAAGAGGGGCATATGTCATTCAATTGTCCCAAAAGAACGTCCAAAAAGGACCCTGACAATAAAGGAGAGCCCAAGCCAAAGAAACCAAAGCCTTCTGCAGGCTTAGTTCCTGATCTTGTGGGGGAGCAGCTAGGTGGTGAAGCTACAGAGTTGTGCAGGGCATGGGGCAAAGTGAGAGATCAGAATGCTTTGATCTTCTTTGACACAGGTGCTAGAGCGAACTTCATTTCACCAGATTTGGCTGGCCGATTGGGGATTCGCGCAGAGGAGATGGGGCCGTTACATGAGGCTAATATGGCTTGTCCAAGGTATGCAGAACCCGTTACTCCTATTATTGGGAAGCTTCGGCTTCATTTGCAGGGTTATGTGGACAGCGAGGAGTTCTTCATCATGCCTTTGGATGGCTGTGATGTTTTGTTGGGGATGCCATGGTGCCACAGGGTACATGCGGTGGTGGATACTTACAATAGGAAAATTACTCTGACTCATAGAGGGAAAGAGCATGTATTGGATGTAAAACTCAAAGGGAAATCTGTTCCTATTGTATCCGCTTCGGCGATTTCATCAGTAATGAAAAAGCATCTTTCCGCGTACTTGATTTATGTAAAGGATGCACAGGATGATGAGTCTAAGTCTAATTTGTCAATGTTAGATAAGGACAGGGCTGATTTCTTAAGTGGGTTTCAAGACTGTTTTTCCGAGTCATTGCCAGGAGAATTACCTCCTGAGAGGCCAGAAGATCATGCCATAGATCTGATTCCTGGTAGTACTCCACCGAATAGACCGCCGTATCGTGTTAGTGCAGCCCAACAGGAAGAGATTATGAGTCAGGTGCAGGAGCTATTGAATAAGGGGTTGATTCAGCCTAGCTCATCACCCTTTTGCTCACCTGTGCTCTTAGTGCAGAAGAAGGATGGTTCTTGGCGCATGTGTATAGATTTCAGGGCGCTGAATAAGAATACCATCAAGAATCGATTCCCCATACCGAGGATCGATGACATCTTGGACCGCTTACAGGGCTCCACAATTTTTAGTCGTATTGACTTGAAAAGCGGGTATCATCAGATACGCATTAGACCCGAGGATGTGCATAAGACAGCATTCCGAACCACGTTTGGGTTGTATGAGTTCTTGGTTATGCCCTTTGGTTTAACGAATGCGCCTGCCACATTTAACAGAATGATGGACAGGATTTTCAGGCCTCATAGAGAGTTTGTCGGTACATTCTTTGATGACATGATTGTGCATTCACAAACTGAGGAAGAGCATAGAAGGCATTTGGCCATTGTGTTTGCAGAACTCAGAAATCATAGATTGGTGGTTAATGGCAAGAAGAGTGAGTTTTTCTTGCAGGAGATACATTTCTTGGGGCATATTGTGTCTGGTCATGGAGTCCGTATGGATCCAGCAAAGGTGGAAGCAATACTTAATTGGCCAGCTTTGAGGACCGTGCATGATGTACGCAACTTTCTAGGATTGTGTTCCTATTACAGGCGTTACATACGGCACTTTGCTGAAATTGCTTCGCCTCTTCATGCTTTGACGAAGAAAGCAACTCCGTTTAGATGGGCTGATCGGGAAATTACAGCATTCAAAAAGCTCAAAGAAAAGCTTACTTCGGACCCAGTATTGGTGTTACCGGACCTCCGAAAGGCTTTTGTTGTCCAGTGTGATGCATGTGGAAGTAGCATTGGTGCAGTTCTCATGCAAGAGGGACATGTGATAGCCTATGAGAGTAGAGTTTTGCAAGATGCTGAGAAGCATTTACAGGTGTATGAGAAAGAGATGTTGGCTGTAATTCACGCTCTTTCTACATGGAAACACTACTTGCTTGGGGCTGATTTTACTGTACAGACAGATCATCAGACCTTGCGTTATTTCCTCACGCAGACTAAGCTTTCAGAGAAGCATATGCGTTGGGCAAACTTTTTGTCGATGTTTCACTTCCAGATTGTGCATGTGGAAGGCAAAAAGAATGTAGTGGCAGATGCTTTGTCACGCAAGCCACAGGTCTCTGCAGTTTCACTTGCTTATCATCATGAGCTTGATGAAATGAAAGAGCAGTATGCCCATGATGAGGATTTTGAAAAGTTGTATGATCAGATGTCTGAGGGTCAGCGGCATGAGCATTACACTCTCAGAGATGGGTTTTTATTGATGCATGGCAGACTGTGTGTTACCAGGCCATTGCGACTCAAGGTTATGATTGAAAGTCATGCTCCACCGTATGCAGGTCATAGAGGTATTGATGAGGTTCTGATTCCAGAGCAGATACTGGCACATAAAGAAAGGAAGGTACGAGGTAAAGTTTCCCGTCGCTATCTTGTGAAGTTCAAGAACTATTCACCGATGGATGCGAAGTGGATGGAGGAAGGTGACTTAACAGATTCACCTCAGGTTTTGCAGCTTTATCTCGATGCCTTTGAGTTAGAGCCGACTCTTATTGTGGCTCATTCAGGTTCAGCAGAGCATGGGTCTGGAGCATTACCTGATGCTCAAGAGGGGGGTAGCCCCTCCACTCCCTTGATACAGACAGGCTCAGATGACATCTAGAGGTCGCTTGGTGCAGATTTTCTCTCACCCGAAGGTACTGAGGCTGACAGTATATCTGTTTATGGGACTTCTATGATATATGTGTACTAGTCACATGGTATTTTTGTGGATATGTATGGTTCACAGTGGTATACAACTTGGACTATTACCATGCCATTGGTTTGCAGTGAATATTGATACATGTGTATGGCTCAGAGAGATTGGGACGCTGATCTTGCCATATTGTATATTTCACTTTGGATATTTTGATGCATCACCAAAATGCAATCGAGGACGCTTGCCATTTTTCAAGAGGGGGGTATGTCATGGCCCTGTGAAAATGGAGCAGGACAAGTGTGGGCATGGTGGTTGCAGAGTCAGAATATTTTATGATTCACATGGGGGGTGCCCGGACAGAGTTTAAGATGTGTGGACATCCCTAGGTGTGAAGGGGGGAACTAGAAACATTAAGTTTTAATGTTTATTGGAGTTTGCCCCTAGGCCTTAGTGGCCCTAGGAACTTATTAAAGTTGGGGCCCTAGGGATTAATTTGGGGAGGAGTTTTCTCTCTCTTCTCTCTCTCTCTTCCCTTTTTGGGGAGTCGTGTAGCAAAAGTGGGAGTTCCTTCATGCGCATGTATTCTAGCGTGGAAAAGCACAGGAGAAGGGAGGTGGCTGCTGTTTTGCTGTGTACTGTTGCTGTTTTTCTGAGTGGAATCAGCCGTACAGCACTGTACGGCCAGAACTGTGCAAGCACTCTCTCTCTCTTTCTCCTCTATTGCTGGCTGCGCACAGGAACTGCTGCTGGATACTCTGCGCACAGACCAGTACAGGCTGTACCAGCAAGTACACAGCCCGTACCCTACTGTACGACTGCCGTACAGTGTACGGACAGTCAAGTACAGCAAGTACAGTTGCTGCAGGCTGCTGCAGGTGGTGCAAACAGGTGCTGGACAGACTGTTTACTCTGATTCAGACAGGTACAAGAGTGGACAGCCGGCTGTTTGTGCAAGTACAACTCCTGGCACGTATCCCGAGGCGGTACAAACGGGTACAGTGCTGATTTTCAGATCTGTATTTTCAAGGACAGTATAGGAGTGAGCATCAGGAGGAGGATACAGGCAAGTGCAAGCACACGTGTGAAGCAGGGTTGTGGATTCAAGTGCCTGCAAGCACAGATTGGTGCTGTTGCTTCCTCCAGTGTTGTTTCACGAGCTGAACTTGGTAAGCTCTGTTTCTGTTCATCTATCTCTCTTTCTACTGCTTGATGTCTGTTGCAGATATGTGTTATCTGGCCCCTTGTGAGAGGAGGGGTATGGCAGATTGACAAGGGATTAAGACAGAGATTGGACAGCACATGTATGTTTGAGCTGAGAAGATGTATCATGCACTTGAGTTATGCCAGATGTATGCCCATGGCTGGCCTGCTTAGTGATCTTGGCTGATCAGAGGGAGGCACAGTGTGTTGTTTGAAGACACAGATCTGTGTGCATAGATCCTCTGTGCTGAGAAGGATTTGTGGGCCGTCAGATTGGACTTACAGGTGTAAACTCTTGGCTGGTCTTTGTGTTGTACTCAGCCATACATATTATTTTTAATTGAATAAAGAAATACCGCGAGGGGCACCAAGCTTTGGGGCCAACAGGTGTCGCTGTGTTTTCAGATTTGGGCACTCTAGCTCCAATCTGTGTTTTGTTTCTCATCTAGACTACAAGTGGACGGGTGATTGCTTCTACCGCACTCTGGTTTTCTATCAGAGGCCGGTTTCATAGACCACCACTGCAAAGCATTGCCTTTGAGAAAAGTGGCAGCTTTCCTCACTTTAGAGGACTCTGTGTAATTCCCACCAGAAAAAGCAGCATCAAACTGCTGTAAAAAGGTAAGTGCTTTTAATTTATCTTTGGTTCCACTGAATGTATCAAATTTCGCAGCAGCTCCCCCTTCCTTATAATCTTTCGCCTTACCCACAGGCGTTAGATTATCATATGGAAGTGGCTTCGCAAGATTGCTGCCCCCAACATTCATGCCCATCATAGGGTCAACATTACCCATTCCCACGCCTGGCATGCCATACATTCCAGCCATGTTTCCAAACATACCATTATGCATACCTGGCTGCATACCACCATATATATTTGCTTGCATTCCAGGTTGCATGCCCCCAAACATATTTCCTTGCATACTGGACTGCATATCACCATACATATTCCCCTGCATTCCAGGCTGAAAATTTGCTCCAAAAGTCCCTGGCATACCCATGCCTCCCTGAGGATAACCCCCAGTCATAGATTGGAACACCGAGCCACCACCAAAATAACCTGGATGCATAGTCTACTGAGGAATAGATGGCTGTCCAAAGAAGGAACTCTGAGAGTTAGCACCATAAGCATGCTGCATGTTTGGAAACTGTCCAAAAGATGGATCCTGTGGGAAGGCACCACTATGACCCTGAGGAAGGTTCTTAGAACGCACTTTCTTCTTCTTCTTTTCGGGCTCTGTACGGGATCTCATAAATTCAGCAAACTTCTCACTTTGTGTGAGCTGCATAAACACATCCATAACACTAGCCAAACGATTTTTAAACTGAGCATCATCTTCCTCTTTACCAAGCACATCTTCTGGCTGTGTTACATCCTCATATTGCTCAACATCTGCAGCCTGTTCTCCTGCAAGAATATCCTCAGATACATTTCTCTCAGGAGAGGTCTCTTGCTCTTCCTCTTCATGATAAAAGTACTCGTCTTCTGTATCAGACATGTTGCTGAATTTTTCAGCGATGACTTTCCTCGAGGCAACCACGAGCTCACCCCCTTAATAAAGTTGATGATAGGTCTCGGGGACGGAACCTTGAAACCGGCCTCTGGTAGAAACCAAAGTGCGGTAGACTAGCAGTCACCCTTCCACTTGTAGTCCAGATATGAAAACAAATTTAAGTGGAGCTAGAGTGCCCCAAATCTGAAAAGAGAACGACACCTGTTGGCCCCAAAGCTTGGCGCCCCTTGCGGTATTTCTTTATTTAATTTCAAAAATATGTAAGGCTGAGTACTACAAAACCAACCAAGAGAATACACCTGTATGTCCAATCTGGCACCCCACAATACCTCTTAGCACAGAGGATTCACACACACAGATCTGTGTCTCAAAGCAACACTCTGTGCTTCCCTCTGATCAGCCAAGACCATTCAGCAGGACAGCCTTAAGCATACAT
This sequence comes from Cibotium barometz, assembly GCF_041138505.1. Taxonomy (NCBI): domain Eukaryota; kingdom Viridiplantae; phylum Streptophyta; class Polypodiopsida; order Cyatheales; family Cibotiaceae; genus Cibotium; species Cibotium barometz. Next base: position 1,216,073 of record NC_141067.1, on the reverse strand, counting down.
CTGGCATATCTCATGCACATGATTCCACAACTCAGCACAAACATACATTCAATGTCCAATCTCTGTTTCCACCCTTTTCAATCTGCCATACCCCTCCTCTCACAAGGGGCCAGATAGCACAACTCTGCAGCAGACATAAGCCAATGGAGAGAAAGACAGATGAACAAGTTCAGAGCTTACCAAGTCAGTGCGTGATTCTGCACCCGTGGAACAGTTCATACCAGTCTCCACTTGACAACGACTGTTTATACTCTTTCCCCTGCAATCACTTGACTTCTGCACCAACCAAGCTCTGGAAAAGCTCTGCCTGCAAGTGAAGATGTTGTACCTGTCCGTACAGGTCAGTAATTCAGCACTATACCTGTCTATACAGCCTGTACCAGCAGTCCACATGGCAGCTGTACCTGCCTGCACTGCCTAAAACCGACCTCTGTACCCGACTGTACCAGCTCGTACAGTTCTATACATGCAGCCAGTCGCCTGTCAGCAGTCGTACAGCTGCTTGTACCTGCTGTCCGTACGACTGTACCTGCAGCACAGCTTCTGTCAGAACCCACAACACCTGTACCTGCTCAGCCTGTCAGCGTCGCCTGTACCAGCAGAAGAATCTGCAATAGCCGTACTGCTGTACTTGTTGTACGGCCTGCACACGTAGACTGTACGGCCAACTTTGCACAGTAATCAGCAGCAAAAACCACAACCAACAGTCGACCAACTTCCCCTTTCTCTTCCACGCTTGTTTCTTGCACGACTCCCCAAAAGCTAGAGAGAGAGAGAGAGAGAGAGAGAGAGAGAGAGAGAGAGAGAGGCATGCAACTCCAAAAGTGGAGTGGCCTCTCCCCAAAAATGTCCTAGGGCCCCAACTTTAATAAACATTAAAGTTCCCTAGGGGCCACTAAGGCCTAGGGGCAACCATCGATAAAACATTAAAAACATTAATATTTTTGTCCCCCTTCACATCTGAAGTGTCCACACATCATTCTCATTTGTCCGGACACCCCAAATGTGAATCTTTTAATATTTTTGCTCAGCAACCACCATGCCCACACTTGTGCTGTTCCATTTTCACAGGGTTATGACACTCTCTTCTGTTCTTCTTAAGGTACACGCAGCATTGGATCTTAGGTTGGTTTTTGGTACCCATACCTTTGCATTTCCTTGATAGTAGCCCTGTGCTACTAGTAAGTCTTTTTTGACCCACCGCTTTTGAACGTCGAGTGGTGTTCGGGCGTACCTGGGTCGCTACTTTCTCTCCTTGGATTGGTTCCCTTGTCTCTTGCCTGTAGCTTTGCTTTCCTGCTTTGACACCCATGGAGTTTTGTCCTTATTATAGTATCCCTGGGCTTAAAGCTAGGACTTGGGAATCCATTGTTGTCTCACTGCATATATTCACTGCCTTTTTTGTGGTTCTCTTGATTGGGGATGATGTTCTGACGGGGACGCATATTCCGTTGATTCGTCCACTTTGCTTGGCATTGGTGGCTCCATGTCGCATGTAACTGCCTGCTTTCCCTTATTCAATGGACTCCATAATCGGAGGGTGATGGTTTCTTTGCCATCATTGAGTTGTACTTCCCGTTTTGCCCATTGGATGTGACAGTTGCTGGCGCAAATCCAGAATCGTCCAAGAATCATCTCCTCTTCCATTGTTCCTGCAGGCATAATAAATACCTTCCCAACCAAGGGATTATTTCTAATGGAGATGTTAACATTCAAAAATCCATAATCGGAGGGTGATGGTTTCTTTGCCATCATTGAGTTGTACTTCCCGTTTTGCCCATTGGATGTGACAGTTGCTGGCGCAAATCCAGAATCGTCCAAGAATCATCTCCTCTTCCATTGTTCCTGCAGGCATAATAAATACCTTCCCAACCAAGGGATTATTTCTAATGGAGATGTTAACATTCAAAAATCCCATTGTTTTGCATAACAAATAGATGCACAACACGAAGCTGTGCATTTAACCATCCCTGTCTGAAAAAAAAAATAAAGTTGATCAACACAGTGCATCCCAAGGTCTTGAAGCATGTATTATGGACATGTATCCTCTAAGCCTAGGCTGATGCTACCATGTGAGCACACAACAGTAGGGGTAGGTCCTGGTTGCCACCATTGGGAGCTTGCACACATGTTGCCGAGACCCAACCAAAAAGCTCTTTCGTCATCTATGATGAGAATATTGGCTCATGTGTTCTAACCTGACTCCATCCCAGTTTCATCATTCACACGATTCTGAAGTTGAAATGGTGACAATTTTGGTCCTGAGATGATCGGTCCTGGAACCGTAGATAGTGGCAGCTCCCTGGTAGAGCCTTCGTGTGTTCATTACCATTGACACAACGTGATGAAATGATTGAAAGGAAAATGCACACTTCTGAAATGATCCTGGTCTCTGGCAAGTTTGTTCCAACTCGGGTGGTAGTCGCTTGTGCATACAAAGGGGTTCACGGAAGACATCCTCTTAAGGCTTTACATGAAGGCATGCCTTTGATTACTTTCATCTTCTATCTATCTATGACAGAAAAAAGGCATTCACTTTTATCTTCACACGATGGAAGTGAAGAGTAGATCACTTGTGTGGCGTGGCATTTGCTGGCAATGATGTTTGCAGTTTCCGCTGCTCGCTCCAGATCTGAAGAGTAGACTGCTGCAAGCGAAACTCGCTCCATGGAGAGGCGACTGGCCACCTAAACGAGCTCTTACAGTTGTAAGTGAGACAGTGGGCACACTAAGCTCAGAGAGAGAGTTCCTGAGGAAAAGTACTCACCGCGTGGGCTTGCTCCCTTCCTACATCGTTTAGGCTCGATGACGCTTGTCCCTACGCAGCAAAGAGGGGAATGAGGAGATGCGAAGACATGATTTTGCTCGTGTGTGTGTGCGCGCGCGCGAGAGAGAATGGGAGAGATGTAGCACCTGCATGATGCCCGCTGCGTTCCAGGTGGTCTCCCCATGGCGCACCACGATCAACTCCGACACGTCCCCAAGGAATTCTTCAGTTGCCATCCTTGTGAGAAGGAGGAGTAGCATGCTCTCTTAGTTGTTGGTCCCGTAGGGCGCATTCACACTGCTGCTGGGCGGCCACCAAGCGATTTTGACGGTCACAAGGGAAGTTGCATTTCGCGGCTCTATGACAAATACCTTGCTTATATTGCCCGCAACATGCTTCAAGATAGAGTCTAATACGTCCAAGCTCTGCCATACAAGAAGCAATCATTACTGGAGTCCTCTCATTGCACATGACATAAAACAAGTAAAAGATCAATCAACCTGAACAAGGAAAACTTTGTAAGTGGCAACAGATACAAGGCATGGTAAAACTGCTTTCAAGTAAAGGGACCATGTTGGACCTTGAATGCAATGATGAAGCTATCATGATCAAGCCGCAAGTTGGCAAGTATTGAACTTAATCATGTACCTAAATTGGAAAAAAAAGGCTTAATTCAACCTAAATGGGAAAACAATAAATAAGCCATTGACTGCACACCTCACCCCTCTCCATGACCATAGTGGTTAATTCAAAACCCAAAATAGGCATGCTTGGAAAAGCTTAATTGGAAAAAAACATCTTAATTGAAAGAACATCTTCATTGATGAAGCATATGTGATCATAACATTCTCTAGCAAATTGTATGTATCATCATGCCAATGAAAGTAGAAGCTTGGAATGGGAGTCTACCACACGAGGAGGAATAGTAGCCGACATTGTGCTGGCTTGGCTAAGGACACCTGATGTTTGGGACTACTACATGCCAACAAAGAATGCGGGGTGAGTACTTATAGTCATCATCTTGAGGATCTTGAGAATCCATGACGTAGTATTCTACAATATTTATCATTCTCTTGATAACATGTTTACACAAAACGCAATAGCTTGTCTTTAATTAAAAAGCAATTTCATGTAGAAAATAACATGATATAATTCTAACACAATAGGTTATTCATGTAGAAAAGAACATCTCATAATTCTAAATATTCATCTAGACAAAAGTGTATGAGGCTTTACATCGAGAATGTGTATTGGCATTAATGTTATATGAAGAAACTTCACACTAAGGTCAGGGCTTAGTTGTGATAGTCCTTAACATAGCTAAGTTCTCAAGCTCAAGAAGGATCTACAGGTGGGATCTACAAGTGGGTTTCTAGCATGAAAAAACTAGTCAAGAAGTGAGTATTCAATGTTGAAATTGGAATACACACACGCAATACCCTCTTCCCATTCTGAATGCACAGTATCCTCTTCACCCCCTTCACCTCTCAATGTTCCTATCTTATCATCTAAAAAAATGTGTTTTGAGCAAATAAGCCTAGCTAGAAAGTCCTCATTGTCTCTTATTTGAGAAATCTGGGAAATTGTTATTGTGGTATGCATATTAATCGCATGTTCATGAAAGCCACTTTGGTCGCTTTGATGCAAGTTGCCTCACAATACTCAACACTCAACATCTGAAGTATTACCTTGCTTTGGTCGCTTTGATGCAAGTTGCCTCGCAATACTCAACACTCAACATCTTAAGTATTGCCTCGCAATACTTAACACTTGACATCTTAAGTGTGTAAAATGGACGGTTGTCCATAGTACCCCTGAATCTCACACACTTACAATCTAAGATGCAAGCATAAGCTAAAAAGCTTGCAACAAATGATTCTTCACAGTGGGTAGAGGACGATGTCATGAAACAAAAACCAAAAAATGACTCATAACATAACCTCCTAAACCCAAGGAAAAAAACGCAAGCTCAGGAGGTTAAGGCTAAACCCATGGACAAGGAGAAAAAGCTTGAAGAACGATCATCAAAAGAGGAGAAAGCTACACATGATGTTAGCATCAACCTCTAAACCTTTCCACGAAACACAGGAACCCTATGGGAGACACTTATTACAAGTGGCCAAAGAAAGTTTGTTCTCATTACAGCATGGGTAAGAATAGGGCAAGAACAATGAGAACCTAATTAGATGATAAAATAGTGTCGCGAGCACCACATCTAGTGCATTTGACTATCAAATCCAAGCACTAAAATACAATGCAGCACCCAAGGCTAAGAACAAGATTTGTGTCGAGAACCCTGAAGACATGCAACGCAATCTCAAGAGAGCATGGAGCTATTAAACCGAGTCAACTATGTAAAATGGAACAGCATCATGTCGAATTCACGTTTGCTATGACTAAAAAGAAAAAGGAAGAGGATTACCAATTTTCCTTGCAAGAGGAAGCGATATTACCTACCGGAACACATCCTGGGAACCATGAGAAAGAGGCACGGGAACAATTTACCACACAGACACTACAAGCCAGTCATCATTAGAGATGAGAGTGAAATTGGGGACTTCTATGGGTCTAAGACGTGCCTTTGCCATACACCATGTCAAGATCTAAAAATTTGGTGGCTCAAGGTCTTTGCATGGAAATTCGTATACTGTGAAGTTGCTAATTAGAATACTCTTAAGTTCTAACCTCATTCTATGCAAGAGTCTAATAAACTATGGTGTTTGCATGGAAAGTCATATCCTGCGAAGTTGCTAATTAGAATACTCTTAAGTTCTAACCTGTGAAGTTGCTAATTAGAATACTCTTAAGTTCAAGAGTCTAATGAACTATGGAAGGGAACTTGCATAAACCTCCAAAGTTTTCACAAAATCCAAACAAGTCTCAGTCAGAATGGTCAATGGACGCATTGTACACATTATTATGTACCCTTCACAATCGTGAGAATCATGATGATAGTGAAAAATGAACATGAAACTCTTAAACATTCCAATGGGTGAGAATGTTGATGTTAAATAACCCTAATGCTAGCCACAATATCATGTCTTGGGAAACTTGGGTATCTTTTTAGGACAGCTAATAATCCCCCCTAAAGACCACCCAACGATGTTCTAGAGGAGAAACTCTTAAACATTCCAATGGGTGAGAATGTTGATGTTAATGAACATGAAACTCTTAAACATTCCAATGGGTGAGAATGTTGATGTTAAATAACCCTAATGCTAGCCACAATATCATGTCTTGGGAAACTTGGGTATCTTTTTAGGACAGCTAATAATCCCCCCTAAAGACCACCCAACGATGTTCTAGAGGAGAATTAATTGAAGTCTTAGGCCATCTCAAATAAACCATAGTAACGGTGAGTGAAACCATAGCATCCAAGTTCTATGACTCCTTTGGGAACACTTTTAAGGAAGGGAGTTTTATTGAGATAGGGTATAGGCGTGTTATGCAATTAATCATCTTGCCATCTAGACACTCCTGAAGGCATTTTCACACTACGCTTGTAGGAGGGGAAGACCTCACAACAATTGAAAACTCCAATGCTTAAACTCGAACTAAAGATTTCCAGACTTGAGGTTGGATTTACAGTGGTCGGAGAATTCAAAACAATACAAGCTCAAATCTATCCTTGGAGAAAACACAATCTCATGATCTTGGTGGTGGAGTGAGCCCTTAGCAGCTTCACATCGAGGAGTTAACCCCCTTAGGGTTGGCTAAGTGCATATTCCCGAGCAGACCCTTGCATCTTCTCTCTTATCTTCTCTTCTTCCTCTCTCATGCAAGGAGAATACTCATTTAAGTGAATGTCTTTGGCACCATTACTAGGGATAGCACTTAGCTTAGGGTCTCTCACAATCTCTTCCTAAGCTAGAGTCTTGTCTTGCACTGATGAAATGCAAATCCACGGGTTGTAGGAGTTTGGTATGCGTTGCTTGTTTGATTTATGCTATTTTTGTTTTTCTTGGTACAATGGAGTTGCAATGGAGCATTGGGAACAATAGGAGCTTCAGAGGCTACACCAAATGTGGAAGCTACAAGTAAGCGCCCTAATTTTGCTCTTGATTCCATTGATTTTTTATTTTTTTCTTCAAGTAGTTAGAAAAAACTACATGATTAGCTTAATCACACTATTAATCCTAGGCATTCCTTAGGACTAACCTAAACTATAGATAAAAAGAAAACCCTAAAAAATCATCACTAAGGTTGAGAAATCAGGGAAAAACTGGGTGTAACTCATTCTCGGGTTGCATCTCTGAGAAGTGAACAATCGTTCACTTCACAGAGGTACGGCCGTACCTTCTTTAGCCATGCCCGTTCACTTTCCAGTTGGAGAATCTCTCTAAATCTGTCTTATAAGTGAGAGTAATGGGCACTAAAAGAGTATAAATGTGGTGTAGCTGACTCTGTCAAGATAATATTTGGAGGTGGTTGTTAGAAGATATGTCATTTTTGGTGCAGTTAAGATACTTGCCTGTCAATATGTGAGTGAGCGTCCATACCTTCATAGACGAACGTCCGTTCCTCCATGAGTGAATGATCGTGCATTCATAAGCCCATGATTTTCCCCCCCACTAGTGAACATATTTTCCTAACACCAGCCAACGACCGTACCTTCTTGAAATTGAACGACCATTCTTTTGCAGAAGAACGCATGTTCTTCTATCTAGCCACAGCTGCACCTTTCTCATGCACGAACGCTCGTTCCTCCACAAGGGGATGCCCATTCCTATTTCCAACCCATGATTGTATTTGCAACAACGAACGATTGCCACTCTAACTAAGCCACGTCCATACCCACAATAGGTGAACGTCTATTCCTTTGGGAACGAACATCTATTCCTAACTTCTAGAGGGGGAAAATCTCCTTGTTCTAGAGTGTATCTCTACACCATCACTCAACACATTCATGCACCTGGCTCGGTGAAATTGGTGTGAAACAACCCCTTATTTGACAACATTGAACCCTCCTATGCACAATCGCTTGCTAGATATGACCCTTTGGTTAACACTGCGTGAGGATTGGCTACACAGTGTATGTACAGACCATTAACTCAAGAGAAGCCCCAGGATCCCCTGCACATTAAACAAAGGAATCTTGCCTAAGATTAAAAAACTTTATCTTGGGAAACACACAATCAAAAGAGCCTCATCCCAGGGAAACAATCATGGATTTTCAACCTGAGAGAACGTTACACCCCCACTAGACACGAGACTGGAGGTGGGGTAGGCCCTAAATAATCTAAATCAAATCGAACCAACAGTCTGGGGAGCCATGTTAACCACCGTGTTGTCAGACTCATTTCAAGATCATAGATCAGCACCAAATCTAGGTCAAGAACCTGTTCACCAAAGAGAAAGAGTCTAAACACATGGCACCCATGTACAGTCACTACCCACCTCGTGCGGTGTATCCTGGATACCATACGGATCATTATGAAGTGCACACCAGCCCACCATTGAGGCACGGTCCACAAGTGGGATACTATCCTCCATGACTCACTTCCCCACCCATCATACCTCCACCTACACCATCCCTAGCTATGGTAAGATTAACATATGAAATGTTGAGTATAGCCATGGAAATGAGGTGGGTAGCTTCAAGATTTGTACCACCACGACCTGTGCAGCCAATGTAATGGCCAAGGCCAGAAAGGAATAAATTGGCCCATATCTCCAAACTTATCACTAAGTTTAATGGGTCAAGAGATCCCATACCTCATTTGGAGATGTTTAACCAGATCTATGAGGCAGTTGGCCACGTGGAAGATCAAGTTAAGGTGAGTGATCCTTAATGGAAAAATGAGATACTGGTTTTGATCACTAAAAACAGAAGGCAAGGCTACCTTTCGATGCCTTGAAAAAGCCTTCAAAGTAGGATATTCAAGATAAGGAACTCGATGAAATCCAATTGAAGAGCTGCATAATGTGAGGTTGAAGGAGCGAGAATCCATCCAAGACTATATCAACCGGGTGAGATATCTTCACTCTCACTAGGGATAAGTTCTCTAATGAAAGATTGATCGATCGATTCCTAGAGGGACTTGAAGATGTAGCCCTGCATAATTCCCTATATGCTCTTGGACGTACCTCCTTTGAGCAATGCTACAAAAGTGCCTACGAGCCGCCATGAACTTGCAAGCACCAAAGAAGTAAGGCCATTATGGGGACCTTAAAACAAATGGCTTTAGATGAAAGGAAACTTACATCTTCCCAATAGAATCGGAAAAACACTGGCTAAGGTATGTGGAGGTTGTTAATGCACATTTCAACTTCTGTTAGGTCTGGTAAAAAGAGCTTGACGAGTTCCCCATTCTGGTTAACACAGTGACCACTAAAAAAGAAGAGTCATTTGACTTCCAATCTCAACCCCAAAAAAATCTATCACTTTGCACATAGAGCACAAAGTAAAAATTTTGCGCAATCTAAGCGGGAGGCCAAAAAAAGAATGGATGAGGAAAGCGCTAAAGCTGAGGAGACCAAACATGTCCCTTAACACTTCAAAGCCTACAAGGTGGGAGACCGCTTTGTACAATATAAAAGGCCCAAAGAATCCATGATGAAAAGTCAAGAATGTCTTATGATGGTTCATCCAAAGTTAAAGGAGATCAACCTGGCAGATCCAGGGGAAGATCCGAGACCCATCTATATTGGGGAAGACCTTTGTGCAAAAGAAGAGGGGGACCTTACTGATCTCCTCACCAAATTCCAAGATTGCTTTGCCTAGAAATACATTGATATGAAAGGTGTTCTTTCTGAAGTGGTTAAACACACCATCCCCATAATGGAAGAGGCAAGGCCAATAAAGCAAAGAGTATATCCTATGAACCACAAGTACTACAAGATGGTCCGTGAAGAAATAAATCGACTCATAGATGCCGGATTCATCTACGAAATAGAGCACACTAAATGGGTCTCACCCATTGTGATAGAACCCAAGAAGAACCAAAAAGTGAGTGTGTGTGTGTGTGGACCTCAAAAAGGTCAATGTTGCCATGATACAAGACCACTATCCATTACCCTTCACAGAATATGTGCTGGAGGAGCGGGTTGTAGTAGGAAAGGAAGCCTACAGCTTCCTTGGACGGTTTTTCCGACTAAAACCAAGTGCTGGTGATAGACCCAAAAGATCAACATGAAATGGCTTTGCCCCACCACTACATGGGGCACATATGCATACTGTGTCATGCCATTCGGTTTGACCAATTCTTCAAGCACCTTGCAACTCTTAATGTGCATAGCCTACAAGGAGTATCTATGGAAGTTCCTTGAAGTCTTTATAGACGACCTTTGTGCCAATTCTACATGGAAAGCACATTTGTGGTGTTTGAGAAAAGTGCTATAGAGAGATGCCGACTCTATAGAATCTCTCTTAATCCTCTAAAATTCCAATTTTGGGTCTGACATGGAATGATCTTGAGACACATTACCTCATAACATGGTATTTCCATAGATGATAGAAAGGTGTGAGTCATTCTTAAGCTACCACCCCCTACCAACTTTAAGGGAGTCTAGCGATTTATGGGGCCTGCTGGTTATTACCGGTGTTTCATCTTCATGTATGCCGACATAGCATGTCCCCTTTATGTGCTCCTGGTTATTTTTGAATGGACAGAGGAGTGCTAACAAGTGTATGATACCCTTAAGAAAGCATGACGAGCGCTCCCATTTTGAGATCCCCTAATTGGGAAATCATATTTCATGTTCGCATAGATACTTCTTTCAACATGGACTTTCTTGTTAGCTTTGCCAATTAACGAAGTAGAACAAAATTACACCACCATAGAAAAAGAAGGGTTGGCTATGGTCTATACAGTTAAAAAGTTTCTTCATTACCTTTTGGCGACCAAATTTGTTCTCTTCATAGACCATTAAGCTCTTCTTTATCTGGTGAATAAACCTTGCATCACGGGCATAATCACCAGATGGCTCATAATTCTGCTAGAGTTTGATTTTACTATCACAGTACACAAAGGTTCCCAACATGTAGTCGTCGGGCTGATGACCATATGTTGTGCATTTCTAATGGGTGGAGAACCACTGATGGGTGTCGATGATGACTTGTCAGATGCCCCCTATTCTAACTATGCTTGATTCTTGAATGGGAACAAGAACTTGCACATTTTCTAGTTAATGGCCTACCCATTGAAATGCCAATTAACAAGGATCAAGCAAGATGCCTTATTAAAAAGGCCACCCTCTATCAATTGATTGTTGCAGGGAAACTTTACAAACAAGGAAAAGATGGAATAATGAGATGATGTGTCCTCCATAAGGATGAATATGTCTCTATTTTGTGACAAGCCCACTCTGGGGTTGCAGGCAGGTGCTTCACAGCAGTAAACACCATTGCTCGAAAGATCCTTCTAGCAGGCTGATGGCGGCCAACCTTGTTTGGAGATGCGGTCGAATATGTCAAACTATGTGATGAATGCCAATGGACCGCAATTCCGCGCAGTAGGGAGGATTGGATGCCTCCCGATTGCTCGACACACCCAAGACCAGGATATCATAGCAACAACAAACTATTACATGAAATGGATCAAAGCTTGAGTCATAAGGAAAGCCGACATAAGGTCCACGGCCAAATTCCTGTCTGAGTGTGTACACAATCACTCGCTTTGGGTGCCCCCTTGAGTTGTCAATGAAAATGGTACCCACTTCATAAATGAGATAATACGATTCTTGCTACAAGAAATCTTGGTCACGCAACATAAATCTTTACTATTAGCCCCAAGCTAATGGCCATGTAGAAAGCACTAACAACACCCTATGTGCCATCTTAACCAAGACCACAGAGACGCGTCACAAAGGATTGGGAATAGAAGTTACCGGCTGCCAACTGAAGCGGCCATGCTTATGGAATTCTTGGTGCCAAGTTTAAGGGTAGTTGTACAAGAAAGACTTACTGCGGTAATTTTTTGAGTTATCGACTCTTTGAACTTGAGAAACTTGACAAAACGTATCTAAGAACTGTGTATTGTATAAAAAGAGGCCTCTCCTTCACCAATATACCCCAACTACACCAAGAGCCTTGTTTGCACCATGCTCCGCTAGCAACTCAAGCCTTGCCAACTGAGCCCACTAACATTACTAAATCTACTAACACCACTAACTGCCAAGAGGCACCCACTCACTCCAGTTGCACCCAACCCACTGATCCTCACTGTTGGGTGCCCAAGAAGATCCTCATTGCCCAGGATTATTACAAGGGTGTGACAACTCTATGGATTCCATGTAGATCCAATCTCTCCTCCCCTCCCACCTCGGTACAACCCAAAGTTTTGGCAAACCAAAATACTCCATTCCTCATTAAGGGCCAACTCCCATTCCTTGTCATAAGGGCCATCTCTCACGGCGGCCTCCGATAAGACAGCCACAAGCCCACAAAAACAGGGAGAACATCTGGCACACACGGACCCTTGCCCCCGCCCACCTCATTCTCAACCCGCAACTACTTTACAGGTGGGTGCCTAAACCTCTTCTCATGGCCCAAAAGTTCTATGAGGTCAACCAACAAATCTGGTTACCACGACTATCGACACCCACACCTCCTCTTCTCGAGCTTCCTGCATTGCAAAAATTTCAATGGCGGCCAACGCGAACCCCAATTGTTGTCACCACTGCCCCTCTACAGGATAAAGGGAAAGCAAAAATCTAGGAGGAAGCCAAGGCTACACAATCCCCACCCATTGTCTCTACCCAATGATATCCCATCAACCTCGACCACCCCACCTACCTTATCATTCACCTCCCTCGTTGCACCCCTACACTCAACCTCTTACCCATCCCACCCCTTATCATCTAGCTTCTCCCTCCCGTGAAGCACCAAAGCTTCACGAATGAGCCTCCTTGCCCAAACCTCATTGGACCCATATTCTCACGTCGCTAATTGGGTAAGGAGTCAGTACAAAACCCATAATGGGGTGTTGACCATGTAGTCTTAGGGTACAAAACCTATTCATCACATGGTGCCAAAAAAAAGCCACGGCCGTTCCCTTCAAAGAGCCACGACTGTTACCTTCAAAGAGCCATGGTTGTTTCCTGGACAAGCCATGATCGTGGATTCATCTAAGCCATGATCATCCATTCTGCCTCCATGCAGCATGGCCGTTCACTTGTTCATCCACACTTGTTATCTGTGTTGTATTCACGATTGTAATCTTTCTGTAGCCACGACCGTACCCTTTCCATAGCCACAGTCATACACTTATAAAGCCACGCCCATACCTTTGTGAAGCCACGGGCATGCCTTCCTTGAAAATCTATAGAAAGGAGTACCCCCTTTCATTTCACTCACATTTGTTCTTACTCTCTAGCCGAACTCTTACCGTTTTTGCCCCCAATTTCTCTCAGCTTCTTATTTTCTTTCTCACCCCCAATTGTAATGGTTGCCCTCGCAAATGCGGACTCATCTTTATTAGAGGTCCTGAATCATAACCCCCAGAAGAAACACAGGCATGCTGGCCACCGCTTCAAGGAATACTGAAAGCATTTGACTTAACTTTCCCACTTGGGCGAGGCGCTGATGAGGTCCACCCAAGGCGCCACCCAAGGCGCTGATGAGGTCCACCCAAGGCGCCATCCCCAATTTTGCGCGAAAGGTTTTTCAAACCTTGCTAAGAGCTCGTCACCTCCATGTGACATATTATATGCAATGCCAGCATGAACATGTGATAGTAGCCCAACAGGCTACGCTCCTGGGTCAAAGCTGATCAGTAGTAGAGCAAACCAAGGAGCATCTCCAAGAAGCTGCCCTCACCCAACGAACCCTGCAAACAGCCCTAAAAGATCACAAGGCAACCCTTGCCATCGCCCTTGCAACTGTAGCCCAGCTCCAATACCAACTCCACATCGCCCAAGAAGAATCCCGCCCCCACGCCACCCATGCCCTCTGTCACCCACAATGATGCCCAAGAGCTTTGCCACCACAGAGCCAACAACGCCGAGGACGAATGCAACTGCCTGCGTGCCTCCTTCAATAATTACTAATGGGTGGCCAAGGCAACACTCCATCAAAAGAAAGTTCAGTTGTTGCCTAGGGGATGCAGAAGCACGAGCTGTCCAACCCCCACCCACAACCATAGGGTCAATCCCCAGTGCCATGAAGTGAAAAGTTGATGCTCTCATGGATGTAGCAACGGAGTTACAACACCTCTCCTTCCCCCCACAAAACCCTTCCCAACTCTTGGATCTCTAATACCGTGCCCTCTGCTTAAACCTCCTCCAACACAATGTCTTCATCGACAACCCTATCTCCTCCTCCACACTCACCTACCTCCTCAACAAGCTCTCCCACCCCTCCATCAACCTACTTGTTTTGCTTTCTTTCCAAAACCAAACCAACTCCACCAACCTCTTCACACTCCCCGTACACCCCCTAGCCACAAACCTCATCAACTGGGCAACAAGCTCTCCCGCCCCTTCATCAACCTACTTGTCTCGCTTTCTTTTCAAAACCAAATTACCTTCACCAATTCCACCACCCTCTTCACACTCCTTGTACACCCCCTAGCCACAAACCACATCAACTGGGCAATGGTTCTAGAGTATGGGCATGTCACCACTGACGATGAAGCCACCATAGATCTTGCTGTTCCACATGGCCTTTTCCAATACCCCTATAACTCCTCCAAAACCCTTGCTGCCCTTGGAGGCCTGGAAAGGCTCAATTGGTCACATGTCTACTACGTCTATAAAGCTCTTCGCCGACAAGACCTCCCACCTTATACCCCATATGGGCTCTTAGTCCTCTACCATTGCTGCTACTACATCCAAATGTAGGTCATCGCGCCACCGGAATCATGAAGTTTTATGACTCCCACATGGCCTTCCCATTCAACATCTCCATCGACGAGGCACGAGGGATGATGCCAATGCCCCCCCGGACCCCCCTAAGGCCCGTGATCCCTCCACCTCCCACTCATATCCTTCTCATTCTCCACCCTCCCACATTCCCAATCGCAACCTGGCCCTTTGTCTCATCCCCCAGCCCCCCGCCCCCAATTGGTGTCCACAACCACCCCCCCCTAGAGCCTCCCACCCTCCACACCAAAATCCTCTGGGGCCCGAGTTTCCCCCCTTCCACCTCTTCAACCACCATCTTATCTCTTTTTCCCTCGCCTTCTTCAACACCCCCTCGTGTTCCCTCTCCACCCCCTCACCCTCACCCTCATCACCCCCTTCCTCCCTCGATCTGGGATTGGGGCTACCTGTACCTCTTGGAAGGATCTTCCCTCTTCATCGACATGTCACCCTCCTTTCTTTGATGCCTCCCTCGGCACCCTTCCCTCCTCGTCACAACTGCTCCACCTTCACCACACCTTCCAACCAACCTCCCTTCTCCCACCCCACTAGAGGAAGCTTGCGATATTCCCCTACAACCCCCACAAGATCACAAAGAGGTGGATCCACGCCTTAAGCCCCTCAATTGGCATGCTTTTGGATCATATGGAGTTCAAGTAGGTGCTCGACCAACAAATCTAGTAGACACCCATCACTAGGCTCGTAAACCATATGGACATCCATGTCCTCCGGACCTACCTCGATGCCAAACATGATGCCTAGAGGTGCCAGCACCCACACCAACAATGGGGTGGGTATAAACGACCCCAATCAGATGATTGACCCATCACATTTGAGCTCATGGGCGAGCAGCCAATATGGCGATGCCCCTTCCTCCTCAAACCATACATTGGGATAGAGTACTACAAGGCCCCTTTCGCACTTTGAATCAATCCCACATAGCTCCCCAACTGTAGGCCTGGGACCTACTCCAAAAAGAGAACAAGGAGAACTGCAAGTTGCATTTAGCCTTTCTTTGGTTCACCCCACTATTATGTGCACATTATATGTGCATATACTAGGAGGCTAACCCACATTAGGCTTGTGAGCATGGGAGCATGGGAACAAGCTCTAGTGGAGCATGGGTTAGGACTAACCTTAAGGGTTGAGGTTAGGGGTCAGGCATCCAAGGGTCACACATGAGAAATGGAGAGTCAAGAGTCACTTGAGGGCCCTCTTATATATTAGGGGCATGGGGCACACTCAAGGGATGTTATCTTGAGGCTAGGCTATGTTATGTTCTCTTGTGTAGAGGATTATATCTTCTCTCATGCCATTTCACACTACAGCTACATGCTGTTGGATTGGAGTCATACCTCTTGTGTAGAGGATTATATCTTCTCTCATGCCATTTCACACTACAGCTACATGCTGTTGGATTGGAGTCATACCTCTTGGTGGTATGGGATATCAAGGTAAAGGTATGAGGTACTTTATGTGTGCATCCCTTGGGCTCGGGGGTGGTTGGGTGGATGAGATTATGCCTGGTTTATACATGTTTATGCATAACAATATACTAGGAGGCTAACCCACATTAGGCTTGTGAGCATGGGAGCAAGGGAACAAGCTCTAATGGAGCATGGTTAGGACTAACCTTAAGGGGTTAGGGTCAGGCATACAAGGGTCACACATGAGAAATGGAGAGTCAAGAGTCACTTGAGGGCCCTCCTATATAATAGGAGGGTCACACATGAGAAATGGAGAGTCAAGAGTCACTTGAGGGCCCTCCTATATAATAGGGGCATGGGGCACACTCAAGGGATATTATCTTGAGGCTAGGCTATGATATGTTCTCTTGTGTAGTGGATTATATCTACTCCCATGCCATTTCACACTACAGCTACATGATGCTACTGGATTGGAGTCATACCTCTTGGTAGTATAGGACATCAAGTACTTCATTGTACTTCATGTGTGTATTCCTTGGGCTCGAGGGTGGTTGGGTGGATGACTTTATGCCTGGTTTATGCATGTTTATGCATAACAATTATCTAGAGAGATCTTAGGGTTTTAACACCCACCTATGTCCCAAAGCCCATGCATGGAGGTCAGCATGATCACGAAGATGAATGCCCATGCACAGAGGCCAGCATGAGCACGAAGATGAATGCCTTCATCACTAGATATGATTAGGTTCCCGTTCCAGTAATCGTGGAAACCATCAAATTTTTAAACCTCACTGGAAGACTTTCCACAGTGGGAATACTACCAAGAGGGGCCTCAAGGCCTCGCCTTCGACCTCAAAAAAAGCCCCACCTTGAAGCAGCTCTTCAGCTCTACTACGAGCACATCTAATGGATGTTCGCCTGGCGTCTCCAGACCTTTAAAGATATGATGGAGATGTCCTTGTTGATAGCTACAAGGCCTTTCACAAATCCTCCAATATCCAAAATCGTAGTATGACTTCGTACAAACCTACTCCATCTACTACCGCTGATTCCACTTGCTAGCTCTGAGGCTCAAGGGTTTCACTATATGTAAATCCTCTGTATCACGTGCGCTCGAGGCCTATTTTAAAAATCCCTTATCTGTGATTTTTCATGAATAAAACACACCCTTTTTCTATTCAAGCTGTGAATATCCCCTTTATTTAAATGGTACCCTTTTACAAGTATGTAAAAAATGTGTAAAAAGGAGAGTTTAAAAATCCCTTCTATTGAACCCACATGCTAGGCTTACATATTTATGAGTGACCCCCTCCCCCCCCCCCCCCCCGAGCTCCGAGGATGGTCCTAAATTAGGGAGGGGGTATGTTAACCACACTATCTAGTTAACATTATTTTTAAGCGTGGTTACACTTCTTGTAACTCATTTTGATGTAACTAAGCACTTCATGTAACTCATTTTGATGTAACTAAGCACTTCATGTAAAAAATATATGGGATGACCAAGCTTATAACTTGAGTAACTAAGCACTTCATGTAAAAGATATATGGGATGACTGAGCTTACAACTTGAGTAATTTTGGCCATGAGAATGAGCCTAGGTAGACATATAGCTAGAAGAATCAGTTTTGGGCCCCTAATTGTAGAATGGGTGGTCGACCATTATAAAAGAGAGCTCATGTATATAAGTGACTTATGGGACAATCCCATTATCACAAAAGTGACTTATGAAATATGAAAAGGATATATAATCCCATTATCACAGTTGAGTCTTCTTTTCTCTCCCTCTTGCTCTCTTGTGGCTATGGTGGTGAGCTTGTGTGTAGGTGCTTCTCTTGTGTGTATGCATGCTTGCTTGCTTGATTATATGTGTGTGCTTGTAGGTGATGCTCTTTTTCTTGCCTCTTCTCTCTCTCTCTCTCTCTCTCTCTCTCTCTCTCTCTCTCTCTCTCTCTCTCTCTCGCACACACCAAGACATTGAGATAGGAGTTGATCTCTCCATAGCTTCTTCTCTCATTGCTCCCTACCTAGCTCAAGGAAAGCTCCACTTCGGTGATGCAAGTGGTGGTGGAGTGAGCCCCTAACGACTTCACATCGAGAAAGTTACCCTCATTAGGGTTGGCTAAGTGCATGTTCCCAAACCGACCCTTACATTATCTCTTTTCTCTTCTCTTCTTCCTCTCTCATGCAAGGAGTATGCTCATTTAGGTGTACGTTGCTCTAGAGAAAGCAAAATTTCCATAATCACCACATCAGCATCATCATGATCAGCATGACAATGAATACCTTGAGAATCTAGAGAACCATCAAATGAGATCACATCAATGTGATCACCACCATCATGCATAGTAGACAATGTGATCACCACCATCATGCATAGTATACTCAACCATGGAATCTTGTAGATTTGAATCATGAACATTTTGAACCTAAAAAATAGACTCAAAGAGAACTTGCATATTTGCATCAATGCTAGTCAAAGCTAGATCCTCTGGATCATCATCGAAAAGTTGATGAACCTCCTCATCATGAATGGAAACTGGATCATCATGACCATCTACCAAACCCTTGATAACCAAGATAATGTGATGAGTATGATGGGAGTTGAGGGTGTATGATGGAATCTCATGTATCTCACCCATCGGGATGTCCTACTCTACGGTATACACTTCCCTCCTTGCATCTTGCAACTCGGTAACTCTCCATCCATAAGGTGGAGCATCATCTATCTTGTATTTAGTTTTCGTTAATAGGTCCTCCTAGGCCACCATGGTCTTCTTGCTCCATTAGGTCTTCATTTTGGATATGGGAGAACTACCCATCCTAAATCACCTCTATTGGGGCAGACCTAAAAACCAATCCAAATCTATTGTATGGATGTCGATATTTAGGAGGTACAAAGCTTTAAACAGGAAACCTTTCACCAAAACTGGTCATGGATTTAAGTGTACAATCCATGTCCCATACATCCGACTTAACTTGGCCTTCATCTATCTCCTTAGTGAGTGCACCAAGGAGGTATTGGCTCATTCACTTTATGTCGTCCACCATCATTAATGTACAAGTGGTATTGAGCCTGTTGCCCATGCTGAGCATCATCATGCTCTCCATGGGCATCAAGTAGAATTGAAATAGCATGAGAAACACTCTCCATACATCTCATATGAGACAAAGTCCTCCTTGGTGCAAGAAGCTCTCTGCCCACAAAAGTGATAGGAGAATCAGAGGCATAACCAGTTCTTCCCTGGCAAACTCCACCTATTAGCTCTCCTTGTGCAACCTCCAACATGGCCATATCCACCCCACTACCATGGCAAACACCATCATTACCCAAATGAGGATCAAATTCATCTGAGGCACTCTCAAAGGCAAACTCTTCTGACACAATTTTGGAGCTGTTGTCCTCATTTTCTACCTCCTCAATCTCCGGCTACACATGTAAGAAGACCTCTCGTGCCACATTTGCTGGCCACTTGATATCCTGCAGAGATACCCTCTTCGTGGATGCTTATGGAGCCACACCGCTACTTTCACATACTGCATAAGCTCCTTGTTTTCTCTTTTAGCATCAATTTGTTCCAAAAATGTATCTCGACACACACACGAGATCTGTTGCCTCGGACACCACACTGGCGACACAACACATGATAAATGCAATCCCTAGCTTTGGGTCATGGTGGCCACAACATCGGCATAGTATACAATGGCTTGAGTGGTGCTTCATCACAAAACTCAGATCCTCAAACCCACCGACGTTGGTGATCAAACTGACGGAGGATGGTCCCCACCTGGAGGATGCTCCGGCCGGAGCGGATGATCTGACGGCGGGAGGTTGTTCCGATGGAAGGATGGACTGACGGGAGGTTGTATGGTCTGCTGACGGGCGCCTCTATTGCTCCCGATTGGATCCCGTTCCGAAAACCGCACGCGTGCATGAGATCAGAGTGCTACTACCTTCATCATTGCCATTTGTCAAAAAAAATCCCGTCTACGTTGATGTTCACTCCAGAGTGCTCCGCTCCAAACTCCAAACTCTGTTGTGATGATTCGTGATCCCGGACTCAGATGCGGATACTCTGATCCGACACTGGATCACTTATCCGTCTCTCTGACTGGCTGAGGTACTTACAAATGCATGGACTTCGGACCCTCAGACTGGCTGAGGTACCGACGGAAACCCTCCAACGAATGCAATCCGATTGAGAATCAGGCTCGGCTCATAATGTTTAAGGCCACTGGCCAGTGCACGCCTCATGACTAAGTCACAAAGGAACACAGTCACTGCGAACTAAAGTGATCTCGGACTAATAGTACACTCGGACCAGTAGTAAACTCGGACCACCATAATTATTATTATGACGCACACACGAGTAAAATCTATGGTCTTTAATGGGGGATATTCTGACAGTGTACTCGGAACAGTAAACTCGGACCAGAAGTAAACTCGGTCCATTACCTGCTATCAATTTCTAACACAGTCCATAGAGTGCATTTTTCCTTACATTTTTTGTATCACTTCTCCATCCATATTGAGATTTCTTCTATCTTTCTCTGAAATTTATAAGTATATTCTTCAGTTATGTATGTTATTCTTTACAATAGATAGGAAGTGATAGTGGGATATGTATTGTGTTCTTGAAATGAAGCTGTATACAATCTTAATCAGTTTATGTTCTTTGAAGGATGGAGTCGTTGAACCAAGACCAGAGCGACTTCAATATTGAAGAGTTTTCCAATTGTGGTAGTAGTCACTCCTCATCGAATGATGATTCAGACGTGGGAAATCTCTTTCAAGATAGCAACAAAAGTATTCATGTTCGATCCAATCAAAGTAACATCGTTTCACCCAATCCCATGTTATATTTGTTTCCTAAATACTTTTCGTTTGACAAAGCAAGCTATAACTTTATGATGAGAACCATTCAAGGAGATGTGATAGTCACACTGGAAACCTTGAAAGCTCATGATTCTAGAGGTAATTAAGATTTAAAGAAATGGAGAAGAATGATGGATGGCCTTTGCTTGGGGATAAAAGAAGATGGGTGCGCCTTGTCTTTGCTTGAATAGCACACCAAAGCTAAGGATTGCATGTTTAGAAGAGTGGGGAAGCATTGTGGCATTGTCTCATTATATTGTGGAGGATGATTATCACCAAGGAGTAAATGAGACAATAGAAACAATCAAATGTAGATGGTGTACTAATATTAGAAAGCACGGGATACCCACCTCTTTTATTAGGGACTTCATCAATGCATTGGGTTGTAAGAGATCATACCATGCAGGAGAATAAGAATGCCAAGCCAAAAAAAGAGTACAAGCAACAATACTAACTGTAGATAAAGCAAATATGGAAAACCACTTGAAAGAGATAACGATCGAGCACAAGGTTAGACTAGTAATGGCTCGATCAACCAAAAAAATTGATGTATCCAAGTTTGTGGTTGATTACATGTGCAATAGAGGTGGTACAGTTAGCCAAAAGGGAACCATTAGGAGATTAAGATCAACCAAGAAATGTGGTTGTCCGTTCAAGGTTCAAGTGAAGTGTCCAAGTGGCAATTCAGATGCTTTGATACATATACACTCTACTCATGAAGGACATGTGCCGGGAAGTCGTAGTGATTTATATCACTTACCCATTCATCCAAAGGTCATTGAATGTTGCATGGAAGATCTATTTGACGTCGGCACATCTCGACATGTGGCAAAGAAAGGAGAGAATTCATTTTAATCAAGCCTCTTTACTTGACCGCACTATCTATCGGTTCTTTATGATCCCGAAGGAAGTGGCTTTGATGTCATAATGGAGTACGCAATGCAGGTAATATATCAATTATATTTGCTTAGTGACTTTTATAAACTTAAATACTAATTCTTTTAATATAACAAGATCTATCTCTGTTTGTAGGAAAAATCTCAAAAGATGATTGGACCATGATGTACATCGAGTGTTTAAAGCTACGTGAACAAAATAAGGTACCATAATATTTTATTTGTTTATAGCATTCATCGTGTCACATAGCTTTGTGCTTTGACTTGTTTAACCGACGACACTCTCATGTAGGTGCTATATTCTCAACCATATTGTCCTAATGCACTAGAAGATAAGGATAAGCTATTTATTCTTATTATACACAAGAAGAATGGATGTTCCAAATGGCCAAACGCTTCTCACGTAATAATTCTTGGGCCATAGATAGCACCTTTAAAACAAATGTCTTTGGGCTACTATTGTATGCTGCAGTTTTACCAAACCAAATTGGAATGGGCATTCCAATATGGTTCATGTTGTGCTCTAATGACCTGGGTAGCAATCAAGAAGTAACTGCCTTATCAAAGACACTTCACATTGTTTGGATAATGTTCGGCCCACTGCTATTGTGATTGACAAGTCACAACAAGAGCTTGATGCAATACTTAAGGTCGTTGCATGAAGATACACATTGTTGGATTATTGATATGACAGAGGCTGACGTCAACAAATAGCATGCCATGTTTTACTATGTTGGTTTCATACGAATAAGGCATGGGTGGAGAATCTTCTTCGTATGATTCTAAAGGCATGAAGCAATATTGCTATAGGTTGTGGTGTGTTATTTTCCATTCTTCCATGACTGTTTACTTTCACAATCTGTAGCTTTTGCACAACAAAAATAAACTCGGACCGGTCCGAGTTTACTTTACAGTTTGAATTTACTTTCCAGGCAAAGCAATGTAGTTCCTGCAAAAGTAATCTCGGACTGTGAAAGTAAACTCGGACCGGTCCGAGTTTACTTTTACAGTCCAAGTTTACTTTCTAGGCGGGCAGAGCATTGTTGTTCCTGCAACACAACAAAAGTAAACTCAAACTGTGGAAATAAACTTGGACTAGTCCAAGTTTACTTTCAAGGCAGAGCACTGTAGTTAAAATACAGCAGAAGCACTGTGAAAGTAAACTTGGAACGGTCTTAGTTTACTTTCACAATCCGAGCATTGTAATTTCTGCACAGCTAAAGTTATCTCGTACTGTGAAAGTAAACTCAGACCGGTACTTTCACAGTCTGAGTTTACTTTTGTTGTGTAGAAATTACATGCTCTGCTTGGAAAGTAAACCCGGACTATGAAAGTAAACTTGGACCGGTCTTAGTTTAATTTCACAGTCCGAGTTTACTTTCCAAGCATAGCATTGTAATTTCTGCACAGCAAAAGTTATCTCGGACTGTGAGAGTAAACTCATACCGGTCCGAGTTTACTTTCACAGTCCGAGTTTACTTTTGCTGCTGTGCAGAAATTACATGCTCTACTTGTTGGAAAGTAAACTCGGACTGCGAAAGTAAACTCGAATCGGTCTTAGTTTACTTTCACAGTACGAGTTTACTTTCCAAGCATAGCATTGTAATTTCTGCACAGCTAAAGTTATCTCGAACAGTGAAAATAAACTCAGACCGGTCCGAGTTTACTTTCACAGTCCGAGTTTACTTTTGCTGTGCAAAAATTACATGCTTTGCGTGGAAAGTAAACCCGGACTGTGAAAGTAAACTCGGACCGGTGTGAGTTTACTTTCACAGTTTGGGTTTACTTTCCAGGCAGAGCATGTAATTTCTGCACAGCAAAAGTAAACTCGGATTGTGAAAGTAAACTCGAACCAGTTTTTGTAAAAGTCCGAGTTTGGTTTATTAGTTGCTTTGACAATGCATTCATGTTTGTGTACCTTCAATTTAGATTCCAAAAGAAATTCGTGAGTGACAAAGTATACATATCTATGTGTAATCTCTTGCACACCATCGCAGAAGAAGACTTCGAGATACAGTACAATCAGCTTCTAGGGCGGTATTCAGCACACAACAATATCGTGCGGTATGTAGCAAATGGGTGGTGTGGTCACAATTGTATATGGAGGAGGAGGTGGCCTAAATTTGGACGATTGTTTCATTATGGAAATGTCGATACCACCAACTTGGTGGAAAGATTATGGCAATACATCAAGTACACCCTATTGGACTGCTCTCAGTTTACTTTAGTTGACTGCAATTTACTCAAAACAATAAGACATTTCTTTAAGCACAATGGGAGATATGAAAAAATTTCAACCCCGGATGTTGTCTTCATGCGCTCTTGGAGCCACACAATCTCTCTCTCTCTCTCTCTCTCTCTCTCTCTCTCTCTCTCTCTCTCTCTCTCGCGGCATGGCCATATCTAACTCAGTAGTATGGCCATATCTAACTCAGTAGTATGGCCATAGTGAGTTATATATGGACTGCTCTGAGTTTACCTTAGTGTAGTTGACTGCAATTTACTCAAAACAAGAAGACATTTCTCTAAGCACAATGGGAGATAAGAATTCTAATGAGTGAAAACAATGGGAGATAAGAAATCTCTCTCTCTCTCTCTCTCTCTCTCTCTCTCTCTCTCTCTCTCTCTCTCTCTCTCTCTCTCTCTCTCTCTCTCTCTCTCTCTCTCTCTCTCTCTCTCTCTCTCTCTCGGCATGGCCATAGTCTAGATTAGGTAAAACAATAAAACATTAAATTGAATAGTAAAACATTAAATTCATTAGTAAAATATTGTGACACCAGCCATTCACAGCTGAACAAAATAGAGAGTATAGTCACTATTGTTGAGCTTGCAACCTATTCCATTATAGATTTTCAATCCATTTGCCAATGACTCAATCCATTACATATTTTCAAAATTCAAATTTTCAGATTTCAGAGTTTTAGAATCCCGGATTTTCAGATTACCAGATTACATATTTCAAAACGTGACAAGATACATACGAAATGAGAAAAGATTACATATTTCAAAATGTGACAAGATACATACAAAATGAGACAAGATTACATATTTCAAAATGTGACAAGTTCCATATCAGACAAGATTACATATCATGGACCAAAATGTTTTACGAGATACAAAATGTGTCAAGATACTGTCATCAATACAAAATGTAAACCGAGAAACAAAATCGGACACCAACATCCATATCATCGATACAAATGTGACTAAATACAAAATCGAACCAAGATCCATATCATCGATTCAAAAGGTGACTAAATACAAAATGAGATAGCCCAATCATATCACATGACATCAAGAAGATAGCCCTTTGCATAATGTGGCATGACACCAAGACAAGAGGTGGCTCTTGATCTTCTCAACATCTTCATGCGTATACCAATTTGATTTCAACTATTAAAAACAAGAACAAAATAACCATTAGGTTAAGCATGAATCCCAAGCCAAAGTACATTCAAAACATAAACACAACTTACCCAATGTTCCTTCCACCTACCAATTATAGCTCTATCTATCAAAGACCACATTGTGGCCATTACTTAGAAGCCACAATCCATGTCATTCGGTTGACGAGGTACCTACAACGTTGAAGAAATTACATATTATGATTATCTATGCAACAATACATGTAAATGCTTACCCTAAACCCTAAGTCCATATACCTCCACCTCCTGCATGACACAGTGGTCCTGCGGGTTCTACAACTCATGCTTCATTTTCGGGCTAAAGCAATGCCTACTAAGATGCCGTAACACTCTGCCCATAAAACATGTCATTATATGTATATTGTTATAAAATATTATGACACAAGGGAAGAAAAGTTATAGTTTAGAAACTTACTGGTACACATCTTCTAGATAATCCGACAAAGTGCACATGGACAAAGAGTCGAAGAACAATATTGATGTTTTCCCTCTTGGCAAACCTGGGATACGGACCTTGTGGCCATTGAAAATTGCCACAAGAACCCAATGATTTCTGCAAAAGAAACTCGTTTAAGTTACACAAACACTTGCAAGTTAAAGTATTACATAAAGGGCTTGCATCATAGGATTACCTGTGCAAGATATAGGAAAGAAAGCAACTCTATGTTGTGCCACGTCCAAGGGCCCAAAAAAGTTGTCCACCATCGTCGTATGTGTTGCCATATATATATAGGCAGTGATGTGTGTGAACACACTTAGGACTGCCGGGGCACTTTTTCCCTCTTTAGGAGGTTTTTTCCCCCGGCTTGTATATACGCCCATCCTTCTAGGGCTAACTTATCTTTTGTACATTGACACAATCTAATACACTTTGTGTTGTGTGCATTCTTGCTTCTTCTTCTCCAAGCTTTGTGTGCTTTCCTGCAACCCTAATTCCAACAATTGGTATCAGAGCAGGCATTGGCTCCCAGGGCTACGCCGCCAGTCACGTTCTCCGATTGAGGTGAGCTTTCACGGGCGCTTGCAGGTTCTCAGAAATCGCATCTAAGGTCGTTTCGGGCTCCGTTTTTGCATTTCAAGTTCTGCACAGGTATTTTCGTCATTTTCTGCAAAAATTTCGACAGTGCAGTTTTCTGCAAAACAGGCATACGTACTCTATTGTGGACCGTGCTACATAGCACGAGTTGTTTTCTGTTCAGTCTTTGCTTCATTACAGGTAGCTTTTGCATCAGTTTCAGTCAGTGGCCATGGCTGATAACAGCAATGATGTATTTCGCATGTTATCTGTGCTGATGACAAATTGGATGGAGACAGCAACTACCCACTTTGGGCATACATGATGCAGCATGTTTTGGTTGCAAAAGGAGTGTGGAACATTGTGCAGGGTATGGATGTACATCCAGGTTCTGTGGATGTAGGATCTGTTGAGAATGTTGCAGGTTCTAGCAGCTCTACTGTTGCTGCTGTTTTACCCATTGTTGAACAAGCTCGTTGGGATGGTAAAGATGCGCAGGCTCATGCCTTGATTGCACTTTCTATCAAACGTAACATCACCCCACACATTCGTTCAGCTAAAACAGCAAAACAGGCTTGGGATATTCTAGCTGGTTTGTATGCAGGTCGTAACAAGGCAAAAATCGCTTACCTGCGTAAAGAGCTAGAATTGAAGATTATGCAGGAAGATGATGACATGAATGTTTTTCTTGCTGAGATTAAAGATCTCAAAGAACAGTTGATTTCTGCAGGTGAGATTATTCCTGATCATTCTCTTGTGCAGACTGTTCTTGATGCTTTACCTGAGACATATCAGACTTTTGCTTCCACGTGGAGACTTCTTACTGAGGACAGACCTGATGCTGTCAAGTATGATACTTTAGTCAACAAGCTCTTGCAAGAAGCGCAGTCCAGGCAAAACAGGGCCAGGCAACGTGCAGTTGATCAAGCATTTATGGCTGCCCAGCAGCAGAGAAGAAGTGATAAGGCAGCCCCTTCCGCTGTTTCTTCTCCTATTAGTAGGTCTGCAACTTCTTCACCATCCACAGGTAGCAACAATAAGTCTGAGAAGGCTCTTGATAAAGGCAAGAAAAAGACCAGGTGCAACTATTGTAAGGCAAATGATCATGTCATTAAGAATTACCCTAAGCTAAAGGCTAAAGAGGCAAAGAAGAAAGAGTCAAATGCAGCCACAATAGCGGATGCTTCCCAAATGTAGATTCTGCAAATGTTGTGCAGGATACAGAATGGGCATTTAGCGTGTATTGCCAGTATGACCCATCTGTACATGATGCATGTTTGGCAGTTTCTGTTGACTCTCATGTATGGTATTTTGACAGTGGTGCTACAAAGCACATTACCTCGCATCGTGATATGTTCACTTCTCTTGAGGCTGTCCCTAATGGGAATACTGTCACATGTGCCAATAATGCTTCTTACCCAGTGAAGGGCATTGGAAAAATTATGCTTACTGCTGCAAATGGCAGCGCTTTTACACTTTCAGATGCTTTGTATGTGCCAGGGATAAAGAAGAATCTATTGTCTGTCTCTGCGCTTGCTAGACTTGGACTTGTAGTCAAATTTGTGGATGACAGATGTACTGTTCATGATTTGACTTCTGGTGATACGATTATTGTATCTGGCACCTTGTTTCGTGGGCTGTATAGGCTCAATTCTTATGACAAGTGTGTGGAAGATTCAGCAAATGCAGTTTCTGATGAAAAGGCAGTTTCAGATGCAAAACTATGGCATGCTCGTTTTGGTCATCTGAACTTTGCTAGTTTGCTGCGTTTGCAAAAATTTGATATGGTTGCTTCATTGCCCCCTCTTGAGGCACCATTGAAACATGTTTGTGAAGGCTGTATTTTGGGCAAAAATGCAACGTTCTGCGTTTCCAAAGGATGGTTCTGTGCGGGCCAAACGCAAATTGCAACTTGTACATAGTGATGTATGTGGGCCTATGCAAACTCCGTCATTTGGTAAACACTTGTACTTCGTGACTTTCATTGATGATTACTCAAGTCATGCATGGGTATATCCACTGAAGGCAAAGTCCGAAGTGTTTTTGTACTTCAAACAGTTTTTGCTTATGGTTGAAAATGTATCCAATTGTAATGTGGGCACCCTCCGTTCTGATCGAGGGGGGGAGTACATGTCTAAAGAGTTTGATGCATTTCTGGCTAGTCGTGGGATAAAACACCAATGTACAGTGCCGTATACCCCTCTGCAAAATGGTGTTGCTGAGAGAAAAAACAGATCACTTATGGAGATGGCACGATGTATGGTCAAGAGCCAAGCTTTGCCACATGCGTTTTGGCTTGAGGCTGTCATGTGTGCTGCATATGTACTCAACAGGTGTCCCACTAAGGCCTTGCAGTCTATTACTCCATATGAAGCTTGGCATGGCAGAAAACCTTCTATTGGTCACTTGCGTGTCTTTGGTTGCTTGGCCTATGCTTTAGTGCCTGTGCAACAACGCAGAAAATTGGATGATAAGGCTGTCAAATGCATTTTTGTTGGTTACAGTGCTGAGAGCAAGGGTTACAAATTGTATCATCCGCAGTCAAAGCGTATCTTGATTAGTCGAGATGTTGTTTTTGTGGAAGATGTTGTGTAGCCTTTGTTATCATGTACCAAAGAGACAGGTGTGAGCTCACGGGATGTATTTGATACATTGTTGCCTCTGTTTACAGGTGGGAATTCAAATGTAAGTCCTAATGAGGCAAATATTCAGCCTATGCAGATTTCAAATGACATCATAGATCAGCCTATTTCTGATGCACATTTACAGGATGTAATTTTTTAGGATAGGGCTGAAAATGAGTAGGCTAGAGGTATGCCTAAATGGCTGGTGCAAACCTTGCGTGATAGTAAAATTGATGCACCTATATCTCGTCGTACTCGTTCAGGTTTTCAGCATGCCTCTTATGCATCAGATTGTTATGCTTTGGCTGTGTCTAGTATGTGTGAAGAGGAAGAACCTCTTTCATTTGATGAGGCACAAAAATCAGAAAATTGGTTTTGGCTGCAATGCAAAGTGAATATGATGCTATAATCAAGAATGGTACATGGTCTTTGCGTGATTTGCCTATTGGTAAAAAGGCCATTGGATGTAAGTGGGTTTTTAAGTTGAAACGAAAGCCAGATGGCAGTGTTGATCGCTATAAAGCTAGACTTGTTGCAAAGGGTTATGCTCAAGAAAAGAGCATTGATTTTGATGAGACCTTTGCTCCCACTTGTCGTATGACTACCATTCGTAGCATTTGTGCATTGGCAGCTCATAATGGTTGGAATGTACATCAGCTGGACATTAAGACTGCGTTCTTGAATGGAGATTTGCATGAGGAGGTGTATGTATCGCAGCCTCGTGGTTTTGTTCAAAGAGGGCACGAAAACAAAGTGTGCAGGTTAAAAAAGGCTTTATATGGTTTAAAGCAAGCTCCACGAGCTTGGTATGAAAAGATACATGCATATTTGACTGCACATGGTTTTTAGAATAGTCCAACAGAAAGCACTTTATATGTTAAATGTGTGGATGATGTACATCTAATCATTGCTCTCTGTATATGTTAAATGTGTGGATGATGTACATCTAATCATTGCTCTCTATGTCGATGACATGCTGCTCACAGGACCAAATGAAAGTCATATTGCTGATTTTAAGGCTGATTTGAATGCCTCTTTTGAGATGTCAGATTTGGGGCATTTGCATCATTATTTGGGGATACAATTTAAGTAGTGTGATGGAGGTATTGCTTTGTGTCAGACAAAGTATATTGAGACATTGTTACGGAGATTTGGCCTTGAAGACTGCAAGCCTATTGCTACTCCAATGGAGACAGGTTTGAAGTTGAGTCCTCATGATGCTGGAGATCATTTTGATGTCACACTCTATCAGATAGCTGTTGGTTGCCTCATTTATGTATGCATTACGAGGCCGGACATTCAGTTTGCAGTCTCACAGGTGAGCAGGTTTATGCATAGCCCAGGGTCTCAGCATTGGAAAGTAGTTAAATGCATCTTTCGCTACTTGAGTGGCACCATACATCTTGGGTTGTTTTATCCCAAGGGGGGATCGTTGCCGCCAGATTTACATGCTTTTTCGGACTCAGATTGGGCTGGTTGCTATGACACAAGAGTGTCCACAAGTGGTTTTTGTTTCATGCTCGGTAGCTCATGCATATCTTGGTTGAGCAAGAAGCAACCTACTGTGGCCACTTCTAGTTGTGAAGCTGAGTAGAGGGCAGCTTTCACAGCTACGGTTGAGTGTGTGTGACTCAAACGGCTTATGGTGGCTGACTTGGGTGTTGGACAGGAGTCTGCCACCTCTATCTTCACTGACAGTCAGAGTGCATTGGCAGTTTGCGAGAAACCCAATTTTTCATGCTCGCACAAAGCACATTGAGGTGCATTATCACTATGTCAAGGAGAGACTCTCAGCAGGAGAGATCAGCTTGGCCTATGTGCCAACACAGGACAACCTCGCTGATCTTTTCACAAAGGCGCTTCCTTGTGAGAAGTTCGAAGCTTTCCGCAAAGCTTTGGGCTTGCTCCCCTTTGTGGACTGATCTACTTCGGGCATGGCACTCCCCTATACATGAGTGCCAGCTCTCGTTCACACCATCACTCCCAGGGGAGATTTGTTGCCATATATATATAGGCAGTGATGTGTGTGAACACACTTAGGACCGCCGGGGCACTTTTTCCCTCTTTAGGAGGTTTTTTCCCCCGGCTTGTATATACGCCCATCCTTCTAGGGCTAACTTATCTTTTGTACATTGACACAATCTAATACACTTTGTGTTGTGTGCATTCTTGCTTCTTCTTCTCCAAGCTTTGTGTGCTTTCCTGCAACCCTAATTCCAATAGTATGACTCTGAAACCTGGATGGCACATATACATACCACAAGCTATCCACAAACCAAATTTCCTTGAAAATGTCGTGTGATAGCTTGTTTTCCATCAAACTACAAGAACTTGAGGTTAGCAAGACACTTTCGTCACATTCATTTGCATTGTACAAAGTGGTTTTAGGTATACTTACATCGCAAACATGTTCATTGTTTTTGAGGAGGCTTCTGTTTGAAAGTCATTGTCAATTAGTCTACCCTCCATTTCAGCACTCAATCCTAAGCGTATGCATGTGTGAAATGGAGGGTGACACCCTCTCTCAACCTATAGCACAAGATTATGTGATGTCATCTTATAGCACAATATTACATGATGCCAAAAAAAATCATAATTGCAAATATTACCTTTCTAAGTGGGTTTTTTTGTCGCCCAAATTAGGGCTTATGCACTCAATCACGCCATAAGAAACTCTGAAGAGTACTTCATTCTTGGCCATGCGAGGTGTAGGAGATCGAAGAACCTCCAAGTCGTCCTCACATAGGCGCTCCTCAAATACCTTCATTGGGGAGAAGGTATCGTAGTCCCTTCTTCCAGTAGCTTTCTTCGGTGCCATGCCCGCATGCTCGACCTTTATTCATGACAATGTTAGTATTCTCTCAAAATGCTAGACATGTGGACAATGCGTTCCCACATTCATAAACTTACCGGACTCCCTGGGACATCCATATCCTCGTCCTCCTCCTCACACGCTATGGCCTCGGCCTCTCTTTTCCGTTTCTACAACACATTTACTCAAAAAGCATAAGTCTTATTCTCGTTTAATAATATTTAATTTAATTTATTGTAATTACATCACTTACAGATTTCGTAGCCACTCTTGATATGCCTCTCAATGTGCGAGATGCGACTCTCCTTAGTCTCCATGTATGAGATCTCGGCATCTTTAAGTTTTCATGTTATATGAATGCCTCTCTCGTAGTGGTGCTCTTATCCTCGAGAGCCTCTCGCTCCCCCTCCACTATTTGTCTCGTTGACGCTTGAGATACTTTTGTAGATTTCTTTCAAACTTCTTTGCCACATTCTCAAACCTAGGCTGTGCTTGTCACTCGTTTAACGAGGACAAGGTAAGACCTCTAGACGCTCACCAACCCTAGGTCGCCCCACCTTAAGCTTGGGGATGTCCACCACTACTTGGTGTTCATTCTTCAAGTGGCGCATCATGCGGACTCTCTTCACATATGTAGTGTCCCTCTTGGAGCACGTTAGAGATGCTCGACACTGACGACCAATTATCCCATCAGGGAGTGTAATCTCCTCGTAATATGGATCCATCTATGAGTAACATAATAAGGTAGGAGATTATTACAGCATGTATCTCTCTCTCTCTCTCTCTCTCTCTCTCTCTCTCTCTCTCTCTCTCTCTCTCTCTCTCTCTCTCTCTCTCTCTCTCACACACACACACACACACACACACACACGTATGCACACGTGTGCAAAGGACAACAATACTATTTCATGATTCAAAATACATAATCAAGACTAATAGCCATAAACACTTATTCCCATCCTCTTATGCTCTCTGAGTTAGTATTATATTATATTCTTCACTCTATTCAATGCATATACAGACTCTCACTACACAATTTGAACCACATCATTATCGTGTTAGACTCTGCTCCTCAAGCGGCAAGTAAACATGCATAAAATTTAGGTATGAGATACATTCATTCATGTTATTTTATAAAAAGAAAATGGAGCCTACCTGCACAAAACCCAAGCACTGGGGTAGGATGTGATGGGCGTCGAGCAATGGGCATTAAGCTCGCGCATCAAGCAGCAGAGAGGACGTCAAGCGATGATCGTATCTGTAAATACCCTACAATGACAATCATGCACAATAAAAATACAACCTTTGTTCAATATCGCACTCTTGCTCTAAATCTTTAATGTGTACACTCCAAAAAGCACCTCCTTGTTCAATATAGCACTCACACCCTAAAGCTTTAATGATTGCACTCCAATATAGTGACTCTTATTCTGACGTGCCAATATGAGATTGGTATTAAATCTATAACAAGAGTGGCTCTTTTCTACGAGTAAACTCGGACCACAAGTAGACTCGGCTTCATGACTAACTGAGTCAAACACTAAAGTAATCTCGGACCAATAGTACTCGGACCAATAGTAAACTCGGACCAATAGTAACCTTGAATTAGTGGGATCAAATCAATTAGTAGGCAATCAGATTCTATGTTCATATCCACCGATGACTCATCACATGTATCTGCAAATGCTACGCCAGTCTCGTCGCCGCCGTAAGAGAAAACATTATGCTGTAAGGTGCAAGAAACCCAAAAGGAGATCGTCATCCCATCCCTGATGTTTGCCCCCAAGGGGTAGGGGTACTGCTAGTGGAAGGCCAGTGAGAAGAGTAGATACAACTACTGCTATGGCAATGGTGAGGAGAGGTTTATAATCTCCCACTCTGCACCTCTATCTTCACTTGCTATGGATTGTGAAGAGGTTAACTCTAATGGCTATCTTTTTCCACTGCCTTTGCCTCCTACAGCATCATCAACAGGCGGCCGCAGCTATAGCAATAGATGATGCTTCTTTACAGTCTGTCTGTTCTACAAGCTCTGGATCCTCATCATCATCTTCTTCAGTTCGGTTCTCTTCTTGCTTTGTATCCAGTTTCTCTTGCTGTCCTACTGTTGTGGAACTGATTCTGCTCACTCCAGACTTAATTGGAAGCTAGGCGGTTCCACGACCTTAGGCGGTTCCAAGATTGGCTGGACAGAAATTGTTCAGACTTGCACAGCTATTGGAGCATAGTCTCTTGACGCCATAACTGCAAGGGTGTACCATTTGGATGCAAAATAAGCTCAAAATATCACTCTGTTTGTGTGAAACCGCCTACCTTCAAGACAGTCCCACCACAACCAAACCAGAGGGCCAAAATTTACTATTTTTGCATAAATGGAGTCTATAAGTGTTATATTTTATGTTTGATGCCTGGGGGTCACAAAACCTGCAACTTTCAGTTAGGCGGTTCCATGCTGCTAGCCAGTTCCACGATTGGAGCAAGCAAACAACAATCTAACTTGCCAGGAGTGAAGTATAGGCTTCATACAACCCTCCCCTAAGAGCATATCCAGTTTGAACACCATTTGACCTACCAAATCTCAATTTTACTAAAATAGAACTGCATTGCATCCTGTTTTCTCACAGCACAAACAAACCGCATAAAAACTGAACCAAGTTTCCACTAACACCCAAAAATACATAAAAGCAACAAAAACATTAAAAAATTACATCAAAAAATAAGAAAAAAAAAGATAGTGGTGTACTATATCAATGACCATGAGTAATATTTCCATGGATCTAGACGGATCCCTAGACATGCTGTTAAGATAGCTGACATCCCTTTCGTATTTGACAAGATGCCTTGGGTTAACTACCAAGACGATCTCTACACGGGGATAGATAGTGGATGCTTTGGGTGTATGTCTACCAAGCGATCATGCGAAATCCAGGGAGAAATTTCACCATAACCCAAACAGGCAAGGAACCTCCAATATTCCAGGTACGCACACTGTCCCACTTGATGAATTATTTTCTCATTTGCATTGGGATCATGATAAAAGGGAAGAATCTAGGTTAGGAAAATTGAGGAACCAATGGGAGGTACTAAAGGAAATCCAAGTTACTAAAGTCTTCCAAGACAACCCCCTAAAAGAAGTTTACCGTGACGCTTTAGAGACCTATTATGCCACTACTAAGCACCCTAGCCACCCACGAACTTCGAGTGATGCATATAGTGCTTAGAAGGATTCTCTAATCGAGTCAGGGACAAATGGGCCAATGACTTTAGAACTCTAGATTGGCTGGAGATTAGAGAGCTGACTTGGAAAAAGGAAGACCTCTATTCATGGAAGTGTCAATCCATAGAGATGGCTCAATCGGATGATACAGCTTTCCATGGAGAACCTGCTACACCGCACATGAGAACATTTTAGTAGGGCTAGACCAGCACCCTCATAAAGAACTA
The DNA here is from genome assembly GCF_041138505.1 of Cibotium barometz. NCBI lineage: Eukaryota > Viridiplantae > Streptophyta > Polypodiopsida > Cyatheales > Cibotiaceae > Cibotium > Cibotium barometz. The sequence continues at coordinate 1,180,988 of NC_141067.1, read as the reverse complement.
CGGCTAGGGGACTAGTTTTCCTAGCAACAGCAATCCCACCTTTAACTGAGAGAGGCTATGGAGGACGACTAGAAATTGTGCGAGAATCTCGAGGAGAAGATATGGCATGGACAGGAGCATATGTACCCCTCCGAGAGCCCAATAGACCTATGGCACCTAGATGAAGAGCCTAGATTTAGAGGCCAAGATACACACTGGAGACATGAGGATGAGTATTCACGAAGGGTGAGGCCATCCGCTCTGCAGAAACTAGTCAAGAAGTATGATGGATCAAGAGACCCATATGACCACATAGCGGCTTTCAAGCAAGCTATTCATGCTAAGTAGGTCTCGGATACACATACGCAAATTGAAGGGTTTGGTTTGACCTTAGAGAGCAAGGCACTGTCATGGTTCCAAGCCTTGGAGCCAGAGGCCAAGCAGTCTTTTGAGCAGCAGGCCTTCTACAATGTGTCAACTGACTCAATCAAGGAAAGGACTTCATCGCTGCCTTTTCTAAAATGGGTATTAAGCACAATGTGGTGGCATAGATCTACTCTTTCAAGCAAAAGGATCATGAATCAGTTCGCGTTGTGTTAACCGACTCAAGCAGTTCATTACTCGTTGCCCCGAAGAAGAAAAGCCAAGCCAAGGGCAGCTTATTTCTATCTTCTTGGAGGGTTTAAGGAATAAAATGCTCCATGCTCACCTATTTCGGTGCAAGCTTGGTCCATGGTACGACCCATCGCCTAGATCTTCTTAATCACCCCTACTGCACCTGAATAACTGCGCTTCTTCATGTCTAATCAATCCTACCCTCTTCTTCGGCTTAATACCTATGGATCACATCGACTACCACTCCTATCAACACAAGATCCCAAAACTCCAATGATAGAAGAAGACAAAGCATAAAAAGAAAAAGAGAGAACACTGCAATCTAATGACTCAACCACCACGAGAGCCAAGATACCCATCACGGTGTCTTGACAAAGATGCTAAACCTTCATGA